>NC_134398.1:113759146-113865839 GCF_050003625.1 Haematobia irritans | reverse complement strand
ACATTCTCTTTCTATGTCTCCCCCCAGTGTTGCCAATTTGGTGCTTTTAGCACCAAATTTAGTGCTTTTTGATTTCTAAAAAGCACCAAATTGCCTTTTTGGTGCCTTTTCAAAAAAAGCACCAACTTGGTGCTTTCTGGCATTTTCATTTAGTGCTTTTGGTGCTTTTTTTATTTTGAACAGTATTAAGTAATTGATACACAAATTTTGATTAGACTTTCAAGAGCTGAAGAAACTCAAATTTATTGCCAAATATAGAATTCGATTGTTATGAAGTTGGTATTGATTAATTTTTAATTAATATTGTTATTTAGGGTATTCTGTAGGAAAGTCGAACGATGAGTGCCGAATTTTTGAATTTGGTAAAGATTTCATTAAAAACGTTTGTATTAAATTCACAACTGAAATAAGCATATATCCATATATTAATATTTTGAAAGTTGGAAAACATCACTGATAAAAATGAATTGGACGAAAGCATTAAAACTGATCAAGGTCTAGTATACACCTTGAATTGCGTTTCATAATGGTGAGTACCAAGTTTGAGTTTTGCCGCAAAAGTGAAAACTATATCAGTAAAAAAGGCATAAAATTATGCATATTTGCTGCAAATTTTATTATAACTTGA
This sequence comes from Haematobia irritans, assembly GCF_050003625.1. Lineage (NCBI taxonomy): Eukaryota > Metazoa > Arthropoda > Insecta > Diptera > Muscidae > Haematobia > Haematobia irritans. The sequence continues at coordinate 113,865,211 of NC_134398.1, read as the reverse complement.
TGGGGTATAGCCAAAAGCAAATTTTCACAAAGTTTGTATTCCTTAAAATGAATTATTAAAGAAAAGTAATTGTGAAAAAATGACTATTTGAGCAGCTAAACTCGATCTTAATACCCACCTTAACTTCATAAAATTCAATTCACAAAAGTTCTATAATACATCTTCGGAAGTTTTTTTTTTTTTTTTTTTTTTTTTTTTTTTTTTTTTTTTAGTAGAGCATTTAATTTTCGATTTTGTGGTGGAAGGTGGTATGTTAGAATTTATAATATATTTTTGGTGCTTTTTGGCCTTGGGGAGTTGGCAACACTGTCTCCCCCACTACGACTACTTATGCGTGATGAGAGACTAGGCGCACTCTTTTGTTATATTTATCTCTTTCGCCAGTACGTCCACAAAAGATCAATAAGAAACTATAAGTAGGGTTACCATAATTTCAATAAAAAAGATACAATCGCAGCATTCGAAATCGACGTACACGATGTTATGTGATTTCAATATTAAGATCATAAAATACAAAGTGATGCTTATGATAAAACTTCCCAATACAAACTCAATACAAACCGAGACGACAATTAAAAATCGTACATCCAATACGATGATTATCAAATTAAACAGTAGGGTATTTAAAAATAGATGGCAACCTTAAAAGCAGAGAGTGGTTGTAAACATCTTTTCTCCAGTAGTATCCAACAGCACAATATAATGATGTGTGATTTATATAGGACACATGAGATAATAAACAAATGACATACCTTGGTAGAATCTATATCTTAAAATTGGTATTGAGTTTTCAACTTTATTTTTAAGAATATAGTAAACAATACAAAAGGTAAGAAAGGCTCTGCATCCCGCGCCGAACCCCACAACAACAATTTATAAGACACTGTGATACGGTGGGAGATATGCAGGTTGAGTTGCCAGATCGCGTACTCTTTGGCCGTGATCGTTTGGAAAACGGCAGGATAGAATAAATTTAATTCACCAAACCGATCGGAACAAATGTTATAAAAAATTGATTTCACAAAGAGTTTGCACTTTAATAGTTCGGTAGTAGAAAGTGTTTGTAATATGTTCCTCTTGCTCCGGATCCGGTTCGAAGGACAATGTTCAAAATCCCAAAGTATTGGGTGTTTCGCGTATGATCACTGGGATCCTTGTTGGAGCAAAGTGGGAACTCACCAAATAAAAAACACACATCGAGAATTGCACATTTCAGTTTATAAACTCACAGTTTAGTCCAAACATTTAGCCGAAGAAAAAACCCGACCGAAATGAAACACTCGTTTTCTACTTATCAAGCTCGAAAAACAAAACTTTATTTATATCAACGCAAGTTATACAATTTTTCGTCAATCTCAATGTCCGAAGTATTTACACTCTCATCGTAGACTACTTCTCCTTAATATGACGAGCCATAGACTCCTAAAAAATATCCCAAGCATATTCCGGTGTAGCCATATCCGAGCTACCAATATTCTAATTTCACTCCAACTTCAAATTCACTAGATGGCGTGGTTCGAACATGAACAAAGTGTATGCTGGAAGTAAAATAATGAAAGTAACCAATTGGCGCCTTAAAAATATATATACACAAGAAAATTCCATTACACGGATGAAAAAGACTGTTTTTCATATGTTTGGAACACAAATTTTTAAACACAATATTTTTGAGTGCAAGCATATAATGTGCATAAACTAGCATAACATGTTTGGGACATATATGTTAATATGTTAGAACATATTATGTTTGGGACATAAAATGTTTTTAAATATAATATGCTTGGATGCAAACATATATTAATTTAGAAATAGCCTATAAACATATATGTGTTTAGTAGCTTGGAGCGCTATTTAACAGGGAGCGATATTGAATTAAGTTGGTGGTTGTTGCTTGTTATTACAAAATTAACATTTTATTTTTCCTTGGGCAATTGATCAGCTACTTCTTTGATCCTTACAAACTGTGTGGTCCGCTGTTCGAATCCCCGTCCGGCAAAAGGTAAAATTAAAATAAAAAAAAATCATACAATTGAATAATTTCTTCTAAAGGGTGATTTGTTAAGAGCTTGATAACTTTTTTTTTAAAAAAAACGCATAAAATTTGCAAAATCTCATCGGTTCTTTATTTGAAACGTTAGATTGGTCCATGACATTTACTTTTTGAAGATAATTTCATTTAAATGTTGACCGCGGCTGCGTCTTAGGTGGTCCATTCGGAAAGTCCAATTTTGGGCAACTTTTTTGAGCATTTCGGCCGGAATAGCCCGAATTTCTTCGGAAATGTTGTCTTCCAAAGCTGGAATAGTTGCTGGCTTATTTCTGTAGACTTTAGACTTGACGTAGCCCCACAAAAAATAGTCTAAAGGCGTCAAATCGCATGATCTTGGTGGCCAACTTACCGGTCCATTTCTTGAGATGAATTGTTCTCCGAAGTTTTCCCTCAAAATGGCCATAGAATCGCGAGCTGTGTGGCATGTAGCGCCATCTTGTTGAAACCACATGTCAACCAAGTTCAGTTCTTCCATTTTTGGCAACAAAAAGTTTGTTAGCATCGAACGATAGCGATCGCCATTCACCGTAACGTTGCGTCCAACAGCATCTTTGAAAAAATACGGTCCAATGATTCCACCAGCGTACAAACCACACCAAACAGTGCATTTTTCGGGATGCATGGGCAGTTCTTGAACGGCTTCTGGTTGCTCTTCACTCCAAATGCGGCAATTTTGCTTATTTACGTAGCCATTCAACCAGAAATGAGCCTCATCGCTGAACAAAATTTGTCGATAAACACATTTCGAACCGAACACTGATTTTGGTAATAAAATTCAATGATTTGCAAGCGTTGCTCGTTAGTAAGTCTATTCATGATGAAATGTCAAAGCATACTGAGCATCTTTCTCTTTGACACCATGTCTGAAATCCCACGTGATCTGTCAAATACTAATGCATGAAAATTCTAACCTCAAAAGAATCACCCTTTACAATGTTTGTATTACAGAAAAAGGTGCTAAGAACTAAAAAATCTCGTGGAAGTGAGAAAGATGTGGGGGAATATACAATTGGGCAGAAACAAAATTTTGAGCATTCAGGTTGAAAACCTATGTTGTTAGCAACTATATTACCTGTTTATTTTCATAATTCATTATGATTGTAAATATATAAATAAATAAATAAAATTTTGAGCACAATATTGTTTGGGAGAATTTTTTTAAGCATATAATATTTTTGGGTGCAAAATGCTTCCAAACATATTATATGTTCACATAATAACATATTGTTTTTTGGAAGACAACATTATTGAATTTGGATGCAAAAATACAAAATGTTTGGAAATTGACTACCCAAACATATATTGTTTAGACCAATATGCTTTCAAACATATTATATATTGGAAGAGATCAAACATATAAATGTTTGGGCAATAGCCAAAAATGTATATGCTTGAAGCAAAATATGTTTGGGAGTATATGTTACAGAAGCGATTTTTTGTGAGCGTGTAAAGTTTGGAAAAATACTATGTGTGAATATAAACAAGTATAAATTTACAAATTTGGAGTAAACATACATATGTTGTGATACAAGACCGCCAAAAATTGTATATGCTTCAGTAAAAAGATTAAAATGAGTATTCGGAGAGAAAATTCATTTGGAACCAAGAGAAAAGACATTTAAAAAAAAAGCATGAGTTTTGTTTATCATTTTCGCCTTACGGGCACTTTTTTTGTTTCGGCAAAACAAATCGGAACGTACACTGAAAAAACAGTGAACTCACCAGGAAGAAAACTTTCGGTTAATTTTAGATAATTTTGAATATTTGTAGAAAATTTCAACTAAACAGTATTACAAACGTTGGCATCACGCCGATGTCATAAAAATAAGTAAATATTTTTCGACAAATACAAGAAAATTTATTAGTCATAACTAAGTTTTCTCACTTGTTAACGAAAATTTTGTAGTTTGAAGAAAAAACTTGGAGTTCAAAATTGCAAGAATGTCTTTAGTGACATATGAAGTTCACGATGGGCGCACTTTTGGTAAAATTTACAAATTTAAAGAAATTCTGAACTATTTTATGGAAGACACGAATTTAGTTAATCTTTGTGCTTCATTTGAGTATATTTTTTTCCTCGGGTTTAGTTAGTTTAACTAACGTACACAAAAAAGTATTAGAGTAAAGAAAACTTTCTCCAAACATAATATTTCTATGAACTAAAATAGAGTTAAATTGGCTTTAGTGAAATAGAGAGTTCACTTTTTTTTTAGTGTAGGACGAGTAAGTCAAAATATTCAAACAAAGGTAATTAAAGGGATCTTCATAAAAACTAACGAAATGGCAGTATACACTGAAAAATAGCATGCCCGGTTCCAAAGATTGTGTCTCTATTTTAAAAATTTTGGTATTGATTCCGAGCCAACGAAGCCGAGAATTCAAGTAAGGATACTTTTAAGACACAATTCTCTTTTAAATGTGGGTTTTGTGTATTTGACTCTATGAAGCAAATTTTATTTTTTTGCTTTTTCAGCTTTCTTCATATGCTATAAAAAGTTCGTCAAAAACAAGACAGTAGAAATTGTGCTATGTTTCACGTAAAAACGTCTTTAAAATAAAGTGTTGAAAAACATGTCCTTTTTTTTAACGATTTTTGCTTTGTAGTCAAGATGCAAAAATGCAACAAATTTAAAGTTTTAAAAATTTTTTTCTGAATTATTAAAGTCAAGTTGACCTTAGTTCAAATTTTTTTCTTTCATGTTATGATACCCACTTTCAAGTCAAATCACTTAATTATAAGGACAACACGACTTCATTGAAAAGTTTATCGACTTTTGAACAAGGAAAAAAATTTATATTAGAGAAATACGTCGTCTAAGCTAAGCAAAATTTGTATTCTTATTTTAAGGACATGAAATCTTTGGCCACACGACAATATTTTTTTCAGTGTACTCTTTTTAGAGTTGTTACAGTAAAATGAAAACATTGGGAAACAGTGAAAAATTAGACAGTAGGATCTATAAAAACAAAGTTTAGTTCCTCTTTATTAATAAGTAGTCCAAGAGGAATTGATGGATACCTTCGAAAATAAAAGCGGACATTGAGTTTGAGTTTTGCCACTGAAATTATTTCTCATTTTAACGGCAAAACTCGCATCGGTAAAACCAGAATAACATTATAACTTTTTTAGGCAAATTGTATTATAGCTTGGTGGGGAATGATTCAAAGCAACAATTGAATAAGTTTATTTTCTTTAGAATAAATTACTAAAGAAAGCAAACAATTGTTCACGCCTAAATAAATTTATGTGTTGGTTGTAAAATTATTGTTTCGAATTTAAATATAATGTGTTTTTGAATGGCTATCGTTAACTTTAGGATTCGATGGAAAAATATTTATATATTCCTCGACTTCACATTCTTCCTTTGTAAGAGTTTTTGAATTCTTCGAAAATTTCAAACTTGTGTACAAAACCCTTTTTTGTTACAATTTTTTTATTTTTGCAATAAAAAATAATATATGATTTGAAATCAGTCCATTTCGTTTATATCAAGCACTGTTCTTTTCTGAATTTAAGTCTTTTATAAGACACACTTTACAGTTTCGTAGTAAAAAGTTAATATAGTAGTATCCCAGCAAAAACTCTCATTACCCGGTAATCTTGTAGGTAAGCCTATTTAAAAATTAATAACCACTTATTAATTGGCGTCACTTCGGATTACATTTACATACGCGTGTCCTAGAAGGAAAGTACTTCTCCCCAGGCATACTTTCGGCCATAAAATAAGTAGTGCATTTAAAGCATATAATCACCTAATATGTAATGACTTATTCGTAGATACACCAAAGCTTGCAAAATAGCCACTTATTGTCTCAGGCAACCATATCTCGAAAATATTGATTTCTATCGCCGATTACAATGGATCAAAATATGGCGAGTGATGCTGTAATAGAAGAACTACTTGAATAGAAACGAATATTGTATAGATAAACAAAAAATCTAATAAATAATCTAAATAAGATGCAAATTAATTTCCCACTTAAAATAGAAATGAATGTAGTTTTTGTTTAAGGGCGTTGGATTCGTGAATTACGTTATAATATATCCAATAGCCAATTCACATAAATTTCAAAATCTACTAAAAGTGGATTTTAAGTCTCTTTTTTTATAAGGCAAATGACATTTGAAATTTAGTTTAAGCGCATTTTGGAAGTGTAATGTGAATGAGGTATAAGAAAGCATTTATTTAAAACATAATATGACAATGTCATTAAACACAATTATTATGAAATATTTGTGATAAAAATTTCTTAACGGAACAATTTTCAGAATTACCGTTACATTACATATTCTTTTTGATATTTTATGTAAGTGCTCGATTATGTGAATAATTATACCTAATGGTACCATCATTTATTCTATTTTATTAATTCGTTAACTACAACTCCCTAAAAATTTGGGAATAACAATTCGAAAATTACCGAGAAGTATTTATTTTTGTCATTACAAGTTAGTCATTATAACACGCCGCAATGTAATGCAATGTGTAATGACAGCTTTACTACTGGTAATGTCAATTGTAATGAGATGTGGTTACCTAGTTTTTGCTGGGATGTAATGTTGAACACCTTTTCGGGATATTCCGAACGTATTTGGAATATACGTAAAAAAATATATGTAAAAAAATAAATAAAATCGAAGCAAGGATCGAACCTAGGACCATTGGCATGCAAGGCGGACGTACCAACCACTGCTCCACGTGGCCAACAAATGTATGTTTAACAATGTTATGTTGTTAAACAATGTTATGTTTGCATCGGCTCGTGGGCGCCGCAAGCTATGCTATATAAATATGACTTATAACGATAATTATCTCTTGATGACCATAACAGCTACGTAGCCCAGTGGTTAGTGTGCTGGCTTACAAACTGTGTGGTCCGCTGTTCAAATCCCCGTCCGGCAAAAGGTAAAATTCAAACAAATTATAAAATTTAATAATTTCTTCTACAATGTTTGTATTACAGAAAAAGGTGCTAAGAACTAAAAAACTCATGGAAGTGAGGGAATATACAATTAGGCAGAAAAAAAATTTGAGCAAAATCTTTTTTGGGAGAAAATTCTTCTAAGCATATAATATTTTTGGGTTCAAAATGTTTCCAAACATATTATATGTTCACATAATAACATATAGTTTTTTGGAAGACAACATTATTGAATTTGGATGGAAATATACATAATGTTTAGAACTTAGACTACCCAAACATATTATATTGTTTAGACCAATATGCTTTCAAACATATTATATATTGGAAGAAATCAAATATATAAATGTTTGGGCAATACCCAAAAATGTATATGTTTGAAGCAAAATGTGTTTGGGAGTATTTGTTACAGAAGCGATTTTTTTTGAGGGTGTAGATGCAATAGCAAAAAAGTGATAAAATAGAGGAGATGAATATATGCCGATAAAAAGTGGCAAAGTGAACTCACAAAAAAATAGAAGAAAACATAGAGTTAAAAATGTATCTATCATATACTCTTCCTAAATCATTGTTCTTATACATCTCTTATACAAATTAAAAAAAAAGAAAGTTGAGATAATTCGTGAAAGAACAATAAGAAAAAAAATCTATTGAGTGCTTTAAAAGAGAGAAAGAACTATGGAGTCTTCATTTGCGATCTCCCTCAATGAGGTACTTAAAGATGCACAAAGAATACATGAATTAAAAGGGGACGATTCGTTTGCCCTAACTTCGTTTCTGGGTGAAGTCGATACAGTGCTGGATTTGGTAAAAACAGATCAAGGATTTTGTAATTACATTTATAATCGAGTCATATTAAACAAAATTCAAGGCGATGCGCTACATGTTGTGAGAACTCTTGGACCAAACCCGGATTGGAATGAAACGAAAAAGGCGTTAATAAGTAATTTTTGGCGTTAAAGAATCATATCATCATCTATACCAAGAAGCTTTTGGGACAAAAAATTATTATATTGTAAGGTATTATACTCACTTATTATCAATACTATGTAAAATTAATGAGAAATATGAATATGATTTCGAACGGCCAATTGAATTTAGTGCAGAAAAAATAATTTTAAGAACTTTTATAAATAATATTGACGTTAATTTGGCGTCCGTAGTCATTAATAAAAATATTAATAGATTACGGGATGCTTTTAGTTTGCTTGAACAGCAGGGATTGATAAGAGATCATGAGAAAACATATAGTAACCATACGCAACGGAAAGATTTGGGTTTTAACAGAAAATACAATAGCAACAAACCAGTAGGTACACCCTCAAAAAAAATCGCCTCTCTAACATATGTTCCAAACATATTTTGCAGGAAGCACATATATTATTGAATACTGCCGAAACATTAATATGTTTGTTTTATGTGAACATATTATATGTTTGGAAGCATTTTGAGCCAAAAATATTATATGCTTGGAAGAATTTTCCCCAAAGAAGATTGTGCTCATTCCCTAACATAATTTTCACTTCCACGAAATTTTTTAGTTCTTGACACCTTTTTCTGTAATACAAATAATGTTGAAGAAATTATTCAATTTTATATATTTTTTTAAATTTTACCTTTCGCCTGGACGGAGAATCGAACCGACGACCATACAGTTTGTAAGCCAACACACTACCACTGAGCTACGTAGCTGTTATAGTCACCAGTAGACAATTATCGTTAGAAGTTACATTTATATAGAATAGTTTGCAGCGCCCACGAGCCCATGCAAGCATAACATTATTTAACAGAAACATACATGTGTTGGCAACGTGGAGCAGTGGTTAGCATGTCTGCCGTACATGCAAAGGGTCGTGGGTTCAATCCCCGCTCCTAGCAAACACCAATTTTTTTTTTTTTTAATTTACACATTTATATTTATACTATATTAAATTTTTATAATGAAACTTCGAAATGTGGGTTTTTAAAGATTTACAGCCAGAAACAGTGCTTGATATAAAAGAAATGGACTGGGCTTTTGGATAAAATATTATTTTTTATTACAAAAATAACAATTTTGTAATAAAAACTGGTTTTGGTATAAAAGTTTGAAAATTTGGAAGGAATTCAAAAACTCTAACAAAGGAAGAACGTGGGGTCGAGTATAAACATACATAAATAATTTTATAATATACACAAATTAAATAATATTTAGACTTAAATTAAATAATGTTTAGACTTAAGCATATAAAATTTTTGGCCTTATCATAAAGCAGTTTCCGAAACAACATATAAGCGGTTTCACAGAAATTGCTCTCTTTTGGTTCTCTCGCTGTGTTGATTTGATATCTTTCGTCAACCCTCCCGGTTTTTATCTCTATTTCTTTCTCTATACTCTCTCTCTCTCTCTGTCGCTCTCTGAATAAAATATCACAACATATATATGTTTACTCGAAATTTGTAAATTTATATATGTTTACATTCACACATATAATTTTTATGAAACATGCATGCCCCAAACATAATACATTCTAACATATTAACATATGTGTTGCAAACATTTAGTGTTAGTGTGAGAACATTACATGTTTGCACTTAAATATATTGTGTCTAAAAATTGTGCCCGAAACACATTTTGTTTATATCGAAACATATGAAAAACATATTTTTCTAACAGTGTAATGTTCGACATTCCGTTGGGGCTCAGAATAATAATAGTAACCGTCATAATGGCAATTTTCGCGGAAATTTTCCGGGAAACGGGATTCCTCATAATCGTACATACACCCTCAAAAAAAAAAAAATCGCTTCTGTTACATATACTCCCAAACACATTTTACTTCAAGCATATAAATTTTTGGGTATTGCCCAAACATTTATATATTTGATTTCTTCCAATATATAATATGTTTGAAAGCATATTGGTTTAAACAATATAATATGTTTGGGTAGTCTAAGTTCCAAACATTATATATTTTTCCATCCAAATTCAATAATGTTGTCTTCCCAAAAACTATATGTTATTATGTGAACATATAATATGTTTGGAAACATTTTGAACCCAAAAATATTATATGTTTAGAAGAATTTTCTCCCAAAGAAGATTGTGCTCAAAATTTTTTTTCTGCCTAATTGTATATTCCCTCACAGTTTTCTCACTTCCATGAGTTTTTTAGTTCTTAGCACCTTTTTCTGTGATACAAACATTGTAGAAGAAATTATTCAATTTTATAATTTTTTTAAAATTTTACCTTTTGCCGGACGGGGATTCGAACAGCGGACCACACAGTTTGTAAGCCAGCACACTAACCACTGGGCGACGTAGCTGTTATGGTCATCAAGAGATAATTATCGTTATAAGTCATATATATAAAGGGTGATTCTTTTGAGGTTAAGATTTTCATGCATTAGTATTTGACAGATCACGTGGGATTTCAGACATGGTGTCAAAGAGAAAGATGCTCAGTATGCTTTGACATTTCATCATGAATAGACTTACTAACGAGAAACGCTTGCAAATCATTGAATTTTATTACCAAAATCAGTGTTCGGTTCGAAATGTGTTTCGCGCTTTACGTCCGATTTATGGTCTACATAATCGACCAAGTGAGCAAACAATTAATGCGATTGTGACCAAGTTTCGTACTCAGTTTACTTTATTGGACATTAAACCAACCACACGAATGCGTACAGTGCGTACAGAAGAGAATATTGCGTCTGTTTCTGAGAGTGTTGCTGAAGACCGTGAAATGTCGATGAATGAAATGTCGCAGCAATTGGGTTTGTGTTATTCGACCACATGGAAGATTTTACGCAAAGATCTTGGTGTAAAACCGTATAAAATACAGCTCGTGCAAGAACTGAAGCCGAACGATCTGCCACAACGTCGAATTTTCAGTGATTGGGCCCTAGAAAAGTTGGCAGAAAATCCGCTTTTTTATCGACAAATTTTGTTCAGCGATGAGGCTCATTTCTGGTTGAATGGCTACGTAAATAAGCAAAATTGCCGCATTTGGAGTGAAGAGCAACCAGAAGCCGTTCAAGAACTGCCCATGCATCCCGAAAAATGCACTGTTTGGTGTGGTTTGTACGCTGGTGGAATCATTGGACCGTATTTTTTCAAAGATGCTGTTGGACGCAACGTTACGGTGAATGGCGATCGCTATCGTTCGATGCTAACAAACTTTTTGTTGCCAAAAATGGAAGAACTGAACTTGGTTGACATGTGGTTTCAACAAGATGGCGCTACATGCCACACAGCTCGCGATTCTATGGCCATTTTGAGGGAAAACTTCGGAGAACAATTCATCTCAAGAAATGGACCGGTAAGTTGGCCACCAAGATCATGCGATTTGACGCCTTTAGACTATTTTTTGTGGGGCTACGTCAAGTCTAAAGTCTACAGAAATAAGCCAGCAACTATTCCAGCTTTGGAAGACAACATTTCCGAAGAAATTCGGGCTATTCCGGCCGAAATGCTCGAAAAAGTTGCCCAAAATTGGACTTTCCGAATGGACCACCTAAGACGCAGCCGCGGTCAACATTTAAATGAAATTATCTTCAAAAAGTAAATGTCATGGACCAATCTAACGTTTCAAATAAAGAACCGATGAGATTTTGCAAATTTTATGCGTTTTTTTTTTAAAAAAGTTATCAAGCTCTTAACAAATCACCCTTTATATAGCATAGCTTGCGGCGCCCACGAGCCGATGCAAACATAACATTGTTTAACAACATAATATTGTTAAACATACATTTGTTGGCGACGTGGAGCAGTGGTTGGTACGTCCGCCTTGCATGCCAAGGGTCCTGGGTTCGATCCCTGCTTCGACCGACACCATTTTTTTATATTTTTAATATATTTTTTTTAATATATTTTTTTACGTATCTTCCAAATACGTTCGGAATATCCCGAAAAGGTGTTCAACATTACATACTACTATATTAACTTTTTACTACGAAACTGTAAAGTGTGTCTTATAAAAGACTTAAATTCAGAAAAGAACAGAATAAACAAAATGGACTGATTTCAAATCATATATTATTTTTTATAAATATTTTTCCATCGAATCCTAAAGTTAACGATAGCCATTCAAAAGCACATTATATTTAAATTCGAAACAATAATTTTACAACCAACACATAAATTTATTTAGGTGTGAACAATTGTTTGCTTTCTTTAATAATTTATTCTAAAGAAAATAAACTTATTCAATTGTTGCTTTGGATCATTCCCCACCAAGTTATAATACAATTTGCCTAAAAAAGTTATAATGTTATTCTGGTTTTACCGATGCGAGTTTTGCCGTTAAAATGAGAAATAATTTTAGTGGCAAAACTCAAACTCAATGTCCGCTTTTATTTTCGAAAGTATCCGTCAACTCCTCTTGGACTACTTATTAATAAAGAGGAACTAAACTTTGTTTTTATAGATCTTACTGTTTAATTTTTCACTGTTTCCCAATGTTTTCTTTTTACTGTAACAACTCTAAAAAGAGTACACTGAAAAAAATATTGTCGTGTAGCCAAAGATTTCATGTCCTTAAAATAAGAATACAAATTTTGCTTAGCTTAGACGACGCATTTCTCTAATATTAAGTTTTTTCCATGTTCAAAAGTCGATAAACTTTTCAATGAAGTCGTGTTGTCCTTATAATTAAGTGATTTGACTTGGAAATGGGTATCAAACATGAAAGAAAAAATTTTGAACTAAGGTCAACTTGACTTTAATAATTCAGAAAAAATCTTTAAAACTAATGAAATTGTCTTTAAATTTGTTGCATTTTTGCATCTTGACTACAAAGCAAAAATCGTTAAAAAATGGGACATGTTTTTCAACACTTTATTTTAAAGACGTTTTTACTTGAAACATAGCACAATTTCTACTGTCTTGTTTTTAACGAACTTTTTATAGCATATGAAAAAAACTGAAAAAGCGAAAAAATAAAATTTGCTTCATAGAGTCAAATACACAAAACCCACATTTAAAAGAGAATTGTGTCTTAAAAGTATCCTTACTTGAATTCTCGGCTTCATTGGCTCGGAATCAATACCAAAATTTTTAAAATAGAAACACAATCTTTGGCATGCTATTTTTCAGTCTATAGTGCCCTTTCGTTCGTTTTTATGAAGATCCCTTTAATTACCTTTGTTTGAATATTTTGACTTACTCGTCCTACACTCAAAAAAAAAAGTGAACTCTCTATTTCACTAAAGCCAATTTAACTTTATTTTAGTGCATAGAAATATTATGTTTGGACAAAGTTTTCTTTACTCTAATACTTTTTTGTGTACGTTAGTTAAATTAACTAAACCCAAACTACAAAATTTTCTTTAACAAGTGAAAAAACTTAGTTATGTCTAATAAATTTTCTTGTATGTGTCGAAAAATATTTACTTATTTTTATGACATCGGCGTGATGGCAACGTTTGTAATACTGTTTAGTTAAAATTTTTTACAAATATTCAAAATTTCCTAAAATTAACCGAAAGTTTTCTTCCTGGTGGGTTCACCGTTTTTTCAGTGTACGTTCCGATTTGTTTTGACGAAACAAAAAAAAAGTGCCCGTAATGCGAAAATGATAAACAAAACTCATGCATTTTTTTAAATGTCTTCTCTTGGTTCCGAATGAATTTTCTCTCCGAATACTCATTTTAATCTTTTTACTTAAGCATATACACTGTTTGGCGGTCTTATATCACAACATATATATGTTTACTCCAAATTTGTAAATTTATATTTGTTTTTATTCACACATAGTATTTTTCCAATCTTTAATGGAATTTTCTTTGTGTATACATATTTTTAAGGCGCCAATTGGTTACTTTCATTATTTTACTTCCAGCATACACTTTATGTCTCTCTTTTTAAACATATATATATGTTTATAGTCTATTTCTAAATTAATATATGTTTGCATCCAAGCGTATCATATTTACAAACATTTTATGTCCCAAACATAATATGTTCTAACATATTAACATATATGTCCCAAACATATTATGCTAGTTTATGAACATTATATGCTTGCACTTAAACATATTGTGTTTAAAAATTTGAGTTCCAAACATATAATTTTTACACCCAAACATATGAAAAACAGTATTTTTCGTCCGTGTATACAAATCCAGGCACGGGACAAAATCGTATTTTTAATGCCAATGAACTCGGTCAGACAGGGGTCTCATTTGGTCAATTTTAGGGCCCTACAAATTCTGAACAATTTCGAAATAATCATATTAACTTTAGACCAAATAGCAGTACTGCGATGAAAATTGACCATATTGATGCAATGGTTCATTGTCCAGAGGGGGTAGAAGAAAATAAACATTTTCATACAATAGCCTCCAAAAGACACTTCCAATAGTTCACCGCACCATTGGCAAATGTTAAACGAAACTAAGCTACAAACATACGAAAGAATACCCCTCAGGGACCAAATATATTCTTCCTCTTTAAATGGAAGGGCTAAAATTACACATGAGATTATAACAGAGTTACCTACACTCATAGAAAAAATCATGAACGGCGTGCACATTTCAAAACGATTCGTTCATGAAAGTGAATCAAACAACATGTGGTGTCAAACTGTGAACAGGCGGTATCAATCTGACAACGATAAAATGACACCATGTGTTGTCAAAACAACAACCAGGGTTCATGATCTGAAAACGTTATGGTTACGACTTTATAAACAAAATTAAAAAAAGATTTCCGCTAGCGTGACTCGAACCTGTGTTTTCTACACCATACGCGTTAACATTCGCCTTAGCACATTGCACCACCGAGGGAGTTGCCATAATAACGTCTGACGATTATTTTAAGACTTTTCATGGCCAAAGAAAAACGAATACCGTTCATGACATCGTGAACGCCCGTGGACGAAATTGTGAACATTTCGTTTTGATTTTCTGTGAACGTTTCCGTTTCATTTTGTCACCGTCCGTTCACGACTATGGAACGTATTTTTTTCTATTAGTGTATAGAGTTTGGGGAGGATGCAACAATGTCCTGGAAGTTGACAAATTTTGGAGGACGGAATTTTGACTCTATTCTAGGGCAGAATATTTTGCGACCTTTAGGTGCTGTTATTAATATGGAAAATGGAACTTTGACAATTAATGGAAGAATTATACCATTTATACAATTTTGTCCTTTCACCGGAGATGAAATCTATCAGCTCGAACATTTGAATATAGATGAAAAGATTATGAGACACTTATTTTCCAAATTGAATGATGAGGAATCCACGGCATTAGAACACCTACACTGTTAGAAAAATATGTTTTTCATATGTTCCGATATAAACAAAATGTGTTTCGGGCACGATTTTAAACCACAATATATTTAAGTGCGAACATGTAATTTTCCTAAACTAACACTAAATGTTTGGGACATCTATGTTAATATGTTAGAATATATTATGTTTGGGGCATGAATGTTTCATAAAAATCATATGTGTGAATACAAACATATATAAATTTACAAATTTCAACTAAACATACATATGTTGTGATATTTTATTCAAAGCGACAGAGAGAGTATAGATTGAAATAGAGATGGAAACCGGGAGAGTTGACGAAAGATATCAATATAACACAGCAAAAGAGTCAAAAGAGAACAATTTCTGTGAAACCGCTTGTACGTTGTTTCGGAAAACTGTTTTATGATAAGGCCAAAAATTTGATATGTTTAAGTCTAAATATTATTTAATTTGAATAAAGAGAATATACATTCTGAACCAAGAGAATAGACATTTGAAAAAAAAAACAGCTTATGTTTTCGCCTTGAGAGCAGCATTTTATGTATGTGTGGATATGTGTTTTGTTTATCATTTTGGCATTATTTTTTTCTTGGTTCGTTAAAAGAAATCAGGGGTCTTCATAAAAATAACGAAAGGGCACTATACTCTTTTTAGAGTTGGGACGGTAAAATGAAATAAGGAGGAAATAGTGAAAAATTACACAGTAAAATGTAAAAAAACAAAGTTTAGATTCTCTTTATTAAAAAGTAGTCCACGAGGAGTTGACGGACACCATCAAATATAAAAGCGGGCATTAAGTTCGACTTTTACAGCTAAAACAATTTAAAAAGTTTATTTTCTTTAAAATGAATTATTAAAGAAAAATAAAAGGAATTTTAGAGCGATGGTGTTAAATGCTAGTAAAAAACTGTTCACTCCTAAATAAATTTATGTTTATATTATAAAATTATGTATGTATGTTTATACTCGACTCCACGTTCTTCTTTTGTTAGTTTTTGAATTCCTTCCAAATTTTAAAGTTTTGTACAAAAACACTTTTTGATTACAAGATTGTTATTTTTGCAATAAAAAATAATATTTTATCCAAAAATCATTCAATTTCGTTTATATCAAGCACTGTTACTGACTATAAATCTTTAATAACGCACATTTCGATGTTTCATTTAAAAAAATTAATATAGTATAAATATAAATGTGTAAATTAAAAAAAAAAAAAAAAACAATGTTCGGTCGGAGCAGGGATTGAACCCACGACCCTTTGCATGCAAGGCAGACATGCTAACCACTGCTCCACGTGGCAAACAAATGTATGTTTCTGTTAAATAATGTTATGTTTGCATGGGCTCGTGGGCGCTGCAAACTATGCTATATAAATGTAACTTAAAACGATAATTATCTACTGGTGACTACAACAGCTACGTAGCCCAGTGGATAGTGTGTTGGCTTACAAACTGTATGGTCCTCGGTTCGATTCACCGTGCAGGCGAAAGGTAAAATTTAAAAAATTTATAAAAGTGAATAATTTCTTCAACATTATTTGTATTACAGAGAAAAGTGCCAATAACTAAAAAATTTCGTGGAAGTGAAAATTACGAGTATGTTAGGGAATGAGCACAATCGTGTTTGGGAAAAATTCTTCCAAGCATATAATATTTTTGGCTCAAAATGCTTCCAAACATATAATATGTTCACATAAAACAAACATATTAATGTTTCGGCAGTATGCAATAATATATGTGCTTCCTGCAAAATATGTTTGGAACATATGTTAAAGAAGCGATTTTTTTTGAGGGTGTACTGAATTCGTTTAAAGACTTAATATATATTGAGGGACAGACCTTAGGAAACACGGATATTGTACAACACGACATAAAGACTGTCAGTGACAGACTGATATATTACCCACATATTTACACCCTAAAAAAATCGCTTCTGTAACATATACTCCCAAACACATTTTTCTTCAAGCATATAAATTTTTGGGTATTGCCCAAACATTTATATATTTGATTTCTTCCAATATATAATATGTTTGAAAGCATATTGGTCTAAACAATATAATATGTTTGGGTAGTCTAAGTTCCAAACATTATGTATATTTCCATCCAAATTCAATAATGTTGTCTTCCAAAAAACTATATGTTATTATGTGAACATATAATATGTTTGGAAACATTTTGAACCCAAAAATATTATATGCTTAGAAGAATTTTCTCCCAAAGAAGATTGTGCTCAAATTTTTTTCTGCCTAATTGTATATTCCCTCACATTTTTCTCACTTCCATGAGTTTTTTTAGTTCTTAGCACCTTTTTCTGTAATACACACATTGTAGAAGAAATTATTAAATTTTATAATTTTTTTAAATTTTACCTTTTGCATGACGGGGATTCGAACAGCGGACCACACAGTTTGTAAGCCAGAACACTAACCACTGGGCTACGTAGCTGTTATGGTCATCAAGAGATAATTATCGTTATAAGTCATATTTATATAGCATAGCTTGCGGCGCCCACGAGCCGATGCAAACATAACATTGTTTAACAACATAACATTGTTAAACATACATTTGTTGGCGACGTGGAGCAGTGATTGGTACGTCCGCCTTGCATGCCAAGGGTCCTGGGTTCGATCCCTGCTTCGACCGACACCATTTTTTTTATTTTTGTTTTATAAATACATAGGTTTTTTACGTATATTCCAAATACGTTCGGAATATCCCGAAAAGGTGTTCAACATTACATACTACTATATTAACTTTTTACTACGAAACTGTAAAGTGTGTCTTATAAAAGACTTAAATTCAGAAAAGAACAGTGCTTGATATAAACGAAATGGACTGATTTCAAATCATATATTATTTTTTATTGCAAAAATAAAAAATTTGTTACAAAAAAGTGTTTTGTACACAAGTTTGAAATTTTCGAAGAAATTCAATAAACTTTTACAAAGGAAGAATGTGAAGTCGAGTAATATATAAATATTTTTCCATCGAATCCTAAAGTTAACGATAACCATTCAAAAGCACATTATAAAGGGTGATTCTTTTGAGGTTAGGATTTTCATGCATTAGTATTTGACAGATCACGTGGGATTTCAGACATGGTGTCAAAGAGAAAGATGCTCAGTATGCTTTGACATTTCATCATGAATAGACTTACTAACGAGCAACGCTTGCAAATCATTGAATTTTATTACCAAAATCAGTGTTCGGTTCGAAATGTGTTTATCGACAAATTTTGTTCAGCGATGAGGCTCATTTCTGGTTGAATGGCTACGTAAATAAGCAAAATTGCCGCATTTGGAGTGAAGAGCAACCAGAAGCCGTGCAAGAACTGCCCATGCATCCCGAAAAATGCACTGTTTGGTGTGGTTTGTACGCTGGTGGAATCATTGGACCGTATTTTTTCAAAGATGCTGTTGGACGCAACGTTACGGTGAATGGCGATCGCTATCGTTCGATGCTAACAAACTTTTTGTTGCCAAAAATGGAAGAACTGAACTTGGTTGACATGTGGTTTCAACAAGATGGCGCTACATGCCACACAGCTCGCGATTCTATGGCCATTTTGAGGGAAAACTTCGGAGAACAATTCATCTCAAGAAATGGACCGGTAAGTTGGCCACCAAGATCATGCGATTTGACGCCTTTAGACTATTTTTTGTGGGGCTACGTCAAGTCTAAAGTCTACAGAAATAAGCCAGCAACTATTCCAGCTTTGGAAGACAACATTTCCGAAGAAATTCGGGCTATTCCGGCCGAAATGCTCGAAAAAGTTGCCCAAAATTGGACTTTCCGAATGGACCACCTAAGACGCAGCCGCGGTCAACATTTAAATGAAATTATCTTCAAAAAGTAAATGTCATGGACCAATCTAACGTTTCAAATAAAGAACCGATGAGATTTTGCAAATTTTATGCGTTTTTTTTTTAAAAAAAGTTATCAAGCTCTTAACAAATCACCCTTTATTTAAATTCGAAACAATAATTTTGCAACCAACACATACATTTATTTAGGTGTGAACAATTGTTTGCTTTCTTTAATAATTTATTCTTAAGAAAATAAACTTATTCAATTGTTGCTTTGGATCATTCCCCACCAAGTTATAATACAATTTGCCTAAACAAGTTATAATGTTATTCTGGTTTTACCGATGCGAGTTTTGCCGTTAAAATGAGAAATAATTTTAGTGGCAAAACTCAAACTCAATGTCCGCCTTTATTTTCGAAAGTATCCCTCAACTCCTCTTGGACTACTTATTAATAAAGAGGAACTAAACTTTTTTTTTATAGATCTTACTGTTTAATTTTTCACTGTTTCCCAATGTTTTCATTTTACTGTAACAACTCTAAAAAGAGTATACTGAAAAAAATATTGTCGTGTGGCCAAAGATTTCATGTCCTTAAAATAAGAATACAAATTTTGCTTAGCTTAGACGACGCGTTTATCTAATATTAAGTTTTTTCCATGTTCAAAAGTCGATAAACTTTTCAATGAAGTCGTGTTGTCCTTATAATTAAGTGATTTGACTTGAAAGTGGGTATCATAACATGAAAGAAAAAAATTTTAACTAAGGTCAACTTGACTTTAATAATTCAGAAAAAATCTTTAAAACTAATGAAATTGTCTTTAAATTTGTTGCATTTTTGCATCTTGACTACAAAGCAAAAATCGTTAAAAAATGGGACATGTTTTTAAACACTTTATTTTAAAGATGTTTTTACTTGAAACATAGCACAATTTCTACTGTCTTGTTTTTAACGGACTTTGATAGCATATGAAAAAAGCTGAAAAAGCGAAAAAATAAAATTTCCTTCATTGAGTCAAATACACAAAACCCACATTTAAAAGAGAATTGTGTCTTAAAAGTATCCTTACTTGAATTCTCGGCTTCGTTGGCTCGGAATCAATACCAAAATTTTTAAAATAGAGACACAATCTTTGGAACCGGGCATGCTATTTTTCAGTGTATACTACCATTTCGTTAGTTTTTATGAAGATCCCTTTAATTACCTTTGTTTGAATATTTTGACTTACTCGTCCTACACTAAAAAAAAGTGAACTCTCTATTTCACTAAAGCCAATTTAACTTTATTTTAGTTCATAGAAATATTATGTTTGGAGAAAGTTTTCTTTACTCTAATACTTTTTTGTGTACGTTAGTTAAACTAACTAAACCCGAGGAAAAAAATATACTCAAATGAAGCACAAAGATTAACTAAATTCGTGTCTTCCACAAAATAGTTCAGAATTTCTTTAAATTTGTAAATTTTACCAGAAATGCGCCCATCGTGAACTTCATATGTCACTAAAGACATTCTTGCAATTTTAAACTCCAAGTTTTTTCTTCAAACTACAAAATTTTCGTTAACAAGTGAGAAAACTTAGTTATGACTAATAAATTTTCTTGTATTTGTCGAAAAATATTTACTTATTTTTATGACATCGGCGTGATGCCAACGTTTGTAATACTGTTTAGTTAAAATTTTCTACAAATATTCAAAATTTTCTAAAATTAACCGAAAGTTTTCTTCCTGGTGAGTTCACTGTTTTTTCAGTGTACGTTCCGATTTGTTTTGACGAAACAAAAAAAAAGTGCCCGTAATGCGAAAATGATAAACAAAACTCGTGCTTTTTTTAGTTGTCTTTTCTCTTGGTTCCGAATGAATTTTCTCTCCGAATACTCATTTTAATCTTTTTATATATATGTTTACTCCAAATTTGTAAATTTATACTTGTTTATATTCACACATAGTATTTTTGCAATCTTTAATGGAATTTTCTTTGTCTATATATATTTTTAAGGCGCCAATTGGTTACTTCATTATTTTACTTCCAGCATACACTTTATGTCTCTCTTTCTAAACACATATATGTTTATAGTCTATTTCTAAATTAATATATGTTTGCATCCAAGCATATTATATTTACAAACATTTTATGTCCCAAACTTCATATGTTCTAACATATATGTCCCAAACATATTATGCTAGTTTATGAACATTACATGCTTGCACTTAAAAATATTGTGATTAAAAATTTGAGTTCCAAACATATAATTTTTGCACCCAAACATATGAAATACATTCTTTTTCTACCGTGTACGAACAGGAAATTTGTGACCAGATAGAGGATATGCTTAAACATGGTAGCATAACAGAAAGCAATTCACCATATAATAGTCCATTGTGGATCGTTACGAAAAAGACCGATTTCTCCGGGGAAAAGAAATTTCGGATTGTGATAGATTATCGGAAATTAAATGAGGCCATAGTGGATGAGAAATTTCCTATTCCTAATATTGACAGGCTTGGACGTGCTCAATATTTTTCAACGATCGATCTAGCGAAAGGTTTTCACCAAATACTAGTAAGGCCAGAAGATAGATGTAAAACGGCCTTTTCCACACCATATGGGCATTATGAATTTGTTAGAATGCCTTTCGGCTTAAAGAACGCTCCGGCGACATTCCAACGTTTAATTAATTATGTCCTTCGGAAATTTATAAATAAGATTTGCGTCGTTTACTTATACGATATTCTGATATTTTCGACAAGTTTTCAGGAACATGTAGTTAATATAAAGACATTTTTTGGGAAACTAAGAGAGGCAAATCTTAAAATTCAAATGAACACATTTATTTTTTTGCAAAGAAGACGCTATATTTAGGGTGTAAAACCGAATCCATCTAAGATTGACACCATCTTGAAATTGAAACTTCCTTCTACCGTAAAAGGTATAAAGTCATTTTTGAGCATGGCAGGATTTTATAGGAAGTTTATGAAAGATTTTTCTAGAATTGCTTATCCTATGATAATATATCTTAGAAAGGGTGCTCGTTTGGACATTAACAATTCAAATTACATAAATTCTTTTGAGAAGCTCAAGAATATTCTTACTCAAGCTCCGGTTCTTAAGTATCCGGATTGTGGAAAACCTTTCCAATTAGCAACAGAAGCGAGCTCCGAGGTAATCGGTGCAGTTTTACAGCAGAATGATCATCCTATTTGCTATGTCAGTAGGACTTTGAACAGCCACGAAAGAAATTACCCGGCTACTGAAAAGGAACTTTTGGCAATTGTGTGGGCTACAAGTTATTTCCGGCCGTACTTATACGGATTTAGATTTGATGTCCTTTCGGATCATCAGCCACTTAAGTGGTTGTTTATCAACTCATAGGGCAGAGAACTGAATCCTCGATTATATACACGCAAAGAAATAAAACGTGTACGGAAAACGTTTTTCTTTTGTTAGAGTTTTTTGAATTGCTTCTTTTATCACCAAAAAATTCGTTTGTTACAAAATGTTTATTTTTTAATAAAAAAAGTTATTTTTGAACCAACAACACAATCCATTTCGTTTATATCAAACACTGTTCTTTTCTGACTTTAGGTTTTTATTAAAACACATTTTACAGTTCATAGTAAAAATTTAATATAGTAGAATGTGATGTTGAACATTGTTTTCGGAATCTTCCGACCATATCAGGAATATATGTAAAAAAAAAAACTTTTGTCGAAGCAGGGATCGAACCCACGACCCTTGGCATGCAAGTCGGACCACTGCTCCACGGTGCCCAACTAAATGTATTTTTCTGTTAAATAAACTTTGTTTAATCGGCTCGTGGGCGCCGCAAGCTATGCTATATAAGTATAACTTATATGGGTAATTGTCTATTGATGACAATAACGGCTACATAGCTCAGTGGATAGTGTGTTGGCTTACAAGTTGCATGGTCCGCGGTTCAATTCTCCGTCCAGGCGAAAGGTAAAACAAATTTTAAAAATTTATAAAATCGTACAATTTCTTCTACATTGTTAGTATTACAGAAAAAGGTGCTAAGAACTAAAAAACTTCGTGGAAGTGAGAAAGATGTGAGGGAAAATGCAATTAGACAGAAAAAAAAATATTTTGAGTTAGTTTTTATGAAATTGTTTTTACATCCTGGAAAAGAATAAACGTTTATCACAAAAAGTATATACTTTTCTTCCAAATACACTTCCTTTCAACGAAAAACAAATGAGAAACGAACTTTGTTTGTCTAAAATTTCGTTTGGGAGGAAAGAATTATTTTTTTGCGTGTAGATGGTTAATAAAACTTAGCGAATTTAACCTTACTGTGGACTACATAAAGGGTAACCAAAATAATGTTGCCGAATTTTTAAGTAGGATAAATAGCGACACACGAGAAATTAATTTTCTGCACCGATCCAATAGCTCACTATATAATAATAGCGTTGACGAATTGGCTATAGTACATTCTCAGACCGAAGGACCGAGGGATTTCATTAGTATTCTGGATACGGTGGTTAATCGTTTTAAGGTACAGATAATTTTGACAGAAGTAAAGACAAAAGATAATGAGATTGTACATGGGAACAAGAGAATTTACATTTCTTTGGATGACTTAGAGAATGGGCTGGACAAAATCCTTACTGATAATTTAGAAAAGGGAAAGGTAGGTATATACTCGGAGTTAGAGGATAGCCGTTATTACATCCTTCAAGAAAAGATAAGAGATATATTTGAACACCATTCACAAATTAAATTTTGCCGCTGCTCTTATTGGGCTCGAGATATGTCTTCTAAGGATGAAGTGTACAAGTATATCCACCAGTATCATCGTAATGAGACCGGACATACAGGGATTAGTGAGAACTACGAATGGCTTAAGCGATTGATATACTTTCCACATTTAAAAACTTTGGTTCAAAAATAGATTAATAATTGTGATGTTTGACAAAAATCAAAATTTGATCGTAGACCAATAAAAGTTAAATTCAATTTAACTCCAACTGACATAGGACAAATTCTAAATCGAACTTTTTGACCTTTATTGACAGATTTTCAAAATTTGCTACGGCATTCTATTTGGAAGATAGAAATAACCAAACAATAACAAAATCAAACACTCACACTGGTAATGCTGATATTGAGAGATTCCATAACACTTTAGCTGAGAACATAGGCATCTTATATTTAGAACACAAATCTCTTACAATAAAAGAGAAAATGAGCAAAGCTATAGAGTATTACAATAACAGCTTACATTCGGTTACCAGGGAGAAACCATTTAATATTGAATTTGGGAACTGTGATAAGAAAGAATTCATAGAAGAATCTAAGAAATATTACAAAACTAAATTTGAGTAAGCCCAGCAAAACTAGTTAACCTCATCTAATTACAATTGACATTACCAGGAGTAAAGCTGTCATTACACGTTGCATTACATTGCGGCGAGTTATAATGACTAACTTGTAATGACAAAAATAAATACTTCTCGGTAGTTTTCGAATTGTTATTCTCAAATGTTATGCAGTTGTAGTTAACGAATTAATAAAATAGAATAAATGATGGTACCATCAGGTATAATTATTCTCATAATCGAGCACTTACGTAAAAAATCAAAAAGAATATGTAATGTAACGGTAATTCTGAAAATTGTTCCGTTAAGAAATTTTTATCACAAATATTTCATAATAATTGTGTTTAATGACATTGTCATATTATGTTTTAAATAAATGCTTTCTTATACCCCATTCACATTACACTTCTAAAATGCTCTTAAACTAAATTTCAAATGCCATTTGCCTTATAAAAAAAGAGACTTAAAATCCACTTTTAGTAGATTTTGAACCTTATGTGAATTGGCTATTGGATATATTATAACGTAATTCACGAATCCAACTCCCTTAAACAAACTACATTCATTTCTATTTTAAGTGGGAAATTAATTTGCATTATATTTAGATTATTTATTAGATTTTTTGTTTATCTATACAATATTCGTTTCTATTAAAGTAGTTCTTCTATTACAGCATCACTCGCCATATTTTGATCCATTGTAATCGGCGATAGAAATCAATATTTTCGAGATATGGTTGCCTGAGACAATAAGTGGCTATTTTGCAAGCTTTGGTGTATATACGAATAAGTCATTACAAATTAGGTGATTATATGCTTTAAATGCACTACTTATTTTATGGCCGAAAGTATGCCTGGGGACAAGTACTTTCCTTCTAGGACATGCGTATGTAAATGTAATCCGAAGCGATGCCAATTAATAAGTGGTTATTAATTTTTAAATAGGCTTACCTACAAGATTACCGGGTAATGAGAGTTTTTGCTGGGAGGGAATCGTATTCCGAACATAAGGAAGAAGGCTATATAAAGAATTATAATTATAATTAGGCATAAAGAAGAATCCAAATTTAGATTTAGTAAATTACATAATATTCATGGTTTTTATATAAAAAAGAACACAAAATATAATGGCCATGTAAATATTTCCGAAATAAATTGAATTAAGTTACTATTATTTATCATTACATTATTATTTAGTACATTAAATAATTAGTTTTAAGAATTCCAAAAATGTGTTATATATGTACGTATTGTAAAGATCGAGAGAATGAATAGGATAGAAAAATTGTTTTTGTTTGTTTTTCTATCTTTTTGTTTTTAAATTAATTAAAGCAAAATGTTTTTAAATTAATTAAAGCAAAATGAATAAAAATGACACCCCCACTGCTTAAATTTAACGGGGGAGAAATAACGATAATATAACATATTATCTTAACATCACTGTTAATTAAATTATTTGTATTAACATTCTCTCCTTCTACTTTTGTTTTATTCATTCCTCTCTCCTTTAGTTTTAATCTTTGTAAATTCAATTTGATCAATACTCTCTTTCGAAGTAATTCTCTCTATTTAATTACACTCTTTATCTCTTTAAATTTAAATATTCGAAATAACGGTAAATATTGATTTCATCAGAATAATGTGTATAAATGTAATCTATGCTAAGAATTTTAGTCTGTTAATTGTCATACATAGAACTGTTCGGTTTTTGAATTTAAAAATAAAGTTTATGAACAGAAGCTATAATTGTTTTATTTATGAAATTAACTGAATAGGATTTTACATTGGAAATGAGTGATCTTTTGAGTCAACTGTGACTCAGTTTTGATAAGCCATTTGTTAGCTTAAAGTCAGCTCAATTTCCTACAGATATCTGTCAGCACAACTAACATTTGGAAATTGTAACTACATGGTAGTGTATGTTGGATCAACTTTGCATTGGTTGTCGCAACCCAGCCAAAAAAGCGTCGCCAAAATGTAGTGAAAATGTTCTTTTTGGATCCGGAAGTGGTGCAAAATTGACGCAGAAGCGATGAATTTAACATGGACTTGTCATAGGACGGAAGTTCTCCATTTCAACAGCAGTTGCACTGAATTTGCATCACTTTTTTAGGTGTGATCCGAATGCAATGTTTTGGATGTAAATCAAAAAATTCTGCGATATTTTGTAAAATAAATAATTTTTATAATTTTTTATAATTTTTAATGGATTCTAACGATTGTCGGAAAGGTTTGACTTCAAATATTTTCAAAACATCACAATTTTTTCGGATTAGATTTAGCATTTTTTTCGACAAAATTTAAAAGATTTGTACCATTTTATAAATTCTTAGTCTGTTTTTAACCTACTTAAAACAAAAAAAGTTAAAATTACCCATTAAAAGTAATAAAAAACCAAGTTATAAAAAAAATAAAATTAAAAGAACTTCATGGGTAGTTAAAATAAAGAACATCATTGGGAGTGCATCTTCTAGAAGTGCTTTTAAAGTTGTGCCTTTGGAAGAACTTCCAAATTTTTTTGCTGGGAATCTCATATTAATTGTTTGGTTTGTTGGTGCAACCACCCTCGATGTTCTTTATTATTACCTTAACCAAATTCCAATATTAAATGAAAGGACAGATTATATTGAGATTTTATTAATTCATTACAAGATTTACAATCATAATAAACTTCGTAAATAAATACAAAAGGTGCTAACATCAAAGGGGTGAAATAATGTTTGTCTATTTTTATAGGGATACTTTTGTACACCAATGGCAGATGGTTATTAGATTGTTATTGTGTGGTCAAACTACAGAACCTAATTCAATATATACTTGCTAGAAATTTCCTTCCTAAACGGCTAGATATAAATATAGATCGACTTAGAACCGCCGTTGACTAGTTCTACGTGCTTAATATAATAAAAAGCTCGCTTGCCGTAAAAATTATTTGTGTTTGTTGGTGTATGAAGACTGCAATTTTTATGGAAACTTTCATAATATTATGTTTTTACTAAGTCGATACGATACTTACCTTACGCCAAATTCTAGTTCACACTTGGTAATGCGAACATTATTATTCAATTTATTGCGGACTATTAAAAAGTACATTTACACAGAAAAACTAAACTAACGCCAAATTTAACTTATTTTTATTGCAAAAAAAATTATTTGTTTGTAGTTCAATTTTATTATTTTTTGCCAAACTTTCCACAGTCCAATGAAATTTTCGTTTTTTTTAAGTATGTCTCAAACATTTTATGAACTAAACGCGAGTATAAAGTTCAATGATCGTACATATAAGTTCATTTTTAACTAAAACAAATGAAAATTTTCGTACGATTCCCAAAAATAGTAAGAATGAACTACTGTATGGTTAAAATGGTCGTGATTTGGCGCCAATGATTTTCTTATTTACTTTTAGTTAATTTTTTCTTCAATGAGAGGGAGTAATTTCGAGAACAACAGTTAAAAAGTACAACATGGTAGTACAAAATGGTTCAATTTTCGCGCGAGGTAGCCCATTCTTCCTATAAAACTGTTTACTTTTTTTCGGTGTAGTGACGCTGTTCCCCGTTTTACAAATTTTGTAGCGTCATACCATCTTAATTGTCAATGTTGATATTACTATTTACTTGTTGCAACAACTACCTTTCGTGCGTCCCATGATTGAACTAAAATTCTTTTAGTATACTGTTACGTTTTTATATTTAGGTATTTTTAATTACCCCTCAGTTAAAATACTTTTCGTTTCAATAACGTTAATCTACAATTTATTTACTATGACTTTACACTAATTCACTTTACAATTCGTTCACACTGATGTTATTCGTTTGACGCTTTAATTAAGACTGACTCGTTAGCAGCATGCGAGCACTTTTATATATGACGATTTGGCAATGCGAGAATATTCTGGCAGTACTACAATATTCTGGCAACGCCAGAACATTCTTTGACAACGCTAGAAGAGTCTACGACCATTAAGTATTCATCTGGTGGCTGCCAAACACATATAGACTCACATATATATATATATATGATATATGATCTATGTTACTACAACAACAATAACAATGACAATAGACAATAAGATGAAATGAGAATGCAAAATAACAAAGCAAAGAGATTGTTATACTATGAGAGAGTAAGAACTAACATTTCGATATGAAAATAAGCAAACAAAAAGAACATAAAAGAAATTTAGGAAAGTACCAGAAAATGAATAGATGATTCCAACAAGTGATAACGTAATTTTGTCGTTACAATTTGAAATTTTTAAATTAACGGAAACTAAGTTAAATAAACTCAAATCTATAATTATCAAATTCGTAACAATGCTTCCAGCTTAAGCCTGTTCGTCCCGAACAGGCACAGAACCTGTTCCGTAAGGAGCCAATCGTTCCAGATGTACAACTTTCATCTTTGATCTAGGGATGTCGTCCTTCTGAATCCGGTATACAACATCATTGATCTTCTTGATGACTTTGTATGGGCCTTCCCACTGTGTTTGCAGTTTAGGACACAATCCTTTCTTTCGTTGCGGGTTAAATAGCAGAACCAATTCTTCTTCATGGAAGCCCTCAGTATTTACAGCACGATCGTATCTCGCCTTCATTCTGTTGCTGACCATTTTTATTTTGTTGCGCACTGATTGGTGAACTTCACCGAAAGTGTTTGGGATGTCGTTTCTGTTTTCTTCCATGGCGAGCTCATTAGGTTTATCACCGAATATCAGATCTCCAGGCAACTTCAACTCAGTTCCGAATAGAACATTGGCCGGTGTTCGAGAGGTGGAATCATGAATGGCAGATCTATAGGACAGCACAAACTTTGGTATATGCTCGTCCCAGTCCCTCTGGCCGTTGTCCACCACTTTTCGAAGATGTTCCTCCAGGGTGCGATTAAACCTTTCTACCATGCCATCGGATTGTGGATGTAATGGCGTAGTCCTCGTTTTCTTGATACCAAGGGATTCACACATCTTTTTGAATATGGCCGATTCAAAATTTCTTCCATGGTCTGAGTGAATCTCGGACGGCACACCGTAGCGACATATCCAGTTTTTGTTGACCACATCCACAATCGTTTTTGCCTCTAGGTTTGGAATTGCATACACCTCCGGCCATTTGCTGAAGTAATCCATGACCACAAGGACATAACGGTTTCCAGAATCACTTACTAGGAAAGGGCCTGCCACGTTCATTGCTATTCTTTCAAACGGGGCTCCTGGTCTATACTCTTGCATAAGACCTCGTCTTTTCCTTGTTGGACCTCTCGCCTTCATGCACTTCTCGTAATTGGCTACCCATTCAGCAATTGATTTCTGGCATCCAACCCAGTAGAATCGTTGCTTCACTTTCTCGGCTGTTTTGGTTATTCCCAGATGACCTCCACTGGGACCATTATGGAACTCCGCCAAAACGTCTCTTATTTTGGAATCCGGTACGATGATCAAATTTCGGCTGCTCTTGCCACCTACGCTTTCCCATTTACGTTGCAGGGATCCTTTGACTATAACTAAACTATCCCATTGAGCCCAGTATGATTTCATAAGTGGACTTTCGGCTGCGATGTCTTTCTTACTGGGCTTCTTGTTCTCTTCCTTTGCCGAAATAATTTTGTTCAAAATGGGATCTTTACGCTGTTCTGTTGGCCAGTCCACTCCAGATTCGATGTGTAACAGCCGAATATCAACAATCTCCTCCTTATGTTCAGCTTTCGAGCAGTGCTTGCATTCTATACTGCAAGGTCGACGTGACAAAGCGTCACCGTTACCGTGTTTTCCACCTTTTCTGTGCTCAATACTGAAATCATAGCTTTGGAGCCTCTCGATCCAACATGCCAGTTGAGCTTCCGGATTCTTGAATTGGAGCAACCATCATAGAGCTGAGCGATCAGTCCTGAGCAAGAAGTGTTGCGTTGCACACTAGTTCTTCTCGGGCTTAGACAACGTTCGGCTGAAATATCCGATGACCTTCTCCTTGCCGTCTATCTGTTGAGATAGCACACCTCCAATACCATGCGCGCTAGCATCTGTAACCCAAAACAAATTTTTCGCCCGGAATAGGACACGCTAGAACAGGAGCTGAACATAAAAGTTCTTTTAAATGTTGGAATGAATCCTCCTGTTCGTCGCTCCACTGGAACCTCTGACCTTTTGCGTCAATTTATGGAGACTAGTGGCCATGCTGGCGAAGTTTGGGACGAATCGTCGGTAATATGTACATAACCCAAGGAAACTTCTTAATTCGTGGAGATTTCGGGGTCGTGGCCAATCTCTGACAGCTTGGATTTTGTCTTCATCGGTGGATATGCCCTCTGCAGTCACATGATGACCCAGGTATTTAACTTCCCGCTGGAAAAGGGAGCATTTCTTTGCGTTAAGGCGTAGACCAGCGGATGGCAATTGCTGGATAACGTCTTGCAAGTTCTTAAGGTGCTCGTCAAATGTTTTGCCCATCACTATGATGTCATCCAAGTATATCAAGCACGATTTGCAGTGCAACCCCTTCAGTACCCGCCCCATCAATCTTTCGAAGGTAGCCGGAGCGTTGCAGAGCCCGAACGGCATTACATTGTATTGCCAGAGACCGCCATTAACGCCAAAAGCCGTCTTTTCCTTGTCTTTCTCGGCGATCTCTACTTGCCAATATCCACTCTGCAAATCAAGCGTAGAAAACCATGTTGTTCCGGCTAGTGTGTCCAACGTGTCATAAATGCGTGGAAGCGGATAACTGTCCTTTTTGGTGACATCATTCAGTTTTCTGTAGTTCACTCAGAATCGGGTACTTCCATCTTTCTTTTTGACCAGCACAACTGGGGAACACCAAGGACTTGATGATGGCTCGATCACACCACTCTCCACCATTTCCTTTATAAGCTTTTGAACTTCGTATCTTTTTGCCAGGGGAACACTTCGTGGTGCCTGTTTTATGGGCCTTTCTTCTGCGGTTTTAATTTCATGTTTCACTACAGATGTTCTTCCTTGATTTCCCTTTTCAGAAGCAAAAGCAGAGGTGTTTTTCCCCAACAATTGCTTGGCTTTATTTCTCTCTGAAGGCGATAGATGACGTGTCCAAGCCTCGACATACCCTTCTAGATGTTTTCTCACTGTTCCATGTGTCTTTGATGAGTTGCCTTCCAAATTGACTATTGCCTTGGCTGGTGTACACTTGCCAATGTCAGTAAATTTTACAATTTGCTCGTGATTGTCAGACAAGTTCAAGACACGAACTGGTATTAGTCTCTCTTCCTTCGTTGTTACCAGGGCATTTGCTATCAAGATGTTGTTGCTTTTGCTTCCCACAATTGGCCGACTTCACAATGTCCATTCATAGAAACCCATATAATTGCTTCGGCATTAAGTGGTATAGACTCTGACGTTGTCAAACGCCTGACAGGTGTATTCTCGTCGTATCCCACGTTTACCGTTATTTCGGCATCGCACCATGTCATTACACGACGCTTCATATCCAGATTGAGACCAAAAGCAATCATGAAATCCGCTCCAATTATAACTTCGTCTACTATATCGGCCACAATGAAATCATAAGTAACGGATTTGTTAGCAACAGTTAATTTTACGGCGACCTTTCCATATACGGTTGCGGGTTCCCCTGTAGCCGTGCGTAGCTTGACTCCAATCAGTGGTGTAACTTTTCCTTTTACTAAATCAGATCTAATGATATACTTTGATGCACCAGTATACAACGTCAAAGTACGCTTGTCGCCATTAATAACACCCGCAATACTTAAATTGTTATTTTTCTCTTGAACTATTGCTATGGAGATGGCCAGCTCTTACCCCGCTGAACTAGCTCGATTTAGTTTAAAGGTGACTCACTTGACTGTGGGGTCATCTTCTTATGGCTATTGTTTAATGGAGATGGTGATGTGGATCTTGACCGTTTGCGTCGTGCTTTGCATTCTCGAGCTAGATGTCCCGGCTTATCACAGTTATAGCATTTGATACGGGATTTATTTGCCTCTTGCTTCATTTCTTGAATTGCCTGCTTCATGGCCTCTTTCGTCGACTCAATAACGGACTTTGATTCGTCACACTCTGTCTCTACTGTACGTACCTTGCAAATTTGAGGCCGTGCTAACAATCTCGCAGTCTTCTGTGCAAGTGCGAATGTTACTGTTTCAGCGAATGTAGCCTTTTGTGACGCATATGTTGCACATTTTATATCTGGGTCTCGAATTCCATTGACGAAGGTCTCAATCTTGATGCGGTCCACAAGAGGATGACTCTCACCTGGGTATGTCAAAAGCACTAGCCGCTCAACCTCTGTTGCAAAGTCTTGTAGAGTCTCATTTGACTTCTGGACTCTTCCTCTTAATTCCATTCTGAAGATGTCTGTTTATGTTGTCCGCCGTACTTACGTTGAAGTGCCGCTATTACTTCATTATAATTATTTCTATAAGCAGCGGGAATGCTTTGTATCACATCAGCGGCATTGCCCTTTAATGCCAATAGAAGTTCAATTGCTTTGTCATTGTCTTTCCATAAATTTCTAGAAGCAACCATTTCGCATTGGAATTTGAATACATCAAATGAAGTTGAGCCATCGAAAACAGGAGGTTTTTGAGCCCTCGATAACGCGCACTGGTCCACCTTTAATTTCCAGCTCTGACATTTTTCTTTCAATGTGTACAAACTTCTCATCATGAGCCATAAATTTCTTATCCAATTCCACAAATTTTCTTTCAATGTGGTCTACGCGTTTCTTGTAACTTTTTTTTTCTTCCATCATTTTGCTCAAAATATTGACCATCGATGTGTAATCAACAACATTAGAAGCTACAGATGGAGTTTCCAAGGCGCTGGCTACTACTGATTCGTCAAGATCTTCCTTATAATCGAACTCATGTGTCTCGATATTCATTTTTCGCCGTTCGAACTCTTCCAGTAGTCGCTTTTACAGCTGAGCTTTGTTTCCTGTAGTCAGCTGCTCCAGTTTGTCCAATTCCTTTTTTAAGTCTTCCACTCGAAGCTCATTAAACTTCATTGTAGATTTTTTTCGTTATTTCACTTCTGACACCAATTGTTACGTTTTTATATTTAGGCGTTTTTAATTACCCGTCAATTAAAATACTGTTCGTTTCAATAACGTTAATCTACAATTTATTTACTATGACTTTACACTAATTCACTTTACAATTCGTACAAACTGATGTTATTCGTTTGACGCTTTAATTAAGACTGACTCGTTAGCAGCATGCGAGCGCTTTTATATATGACGGTTTGGCAATACGAGAATATTCCGGCAGCACTACAATATTCTGGCAACGCCAGAACATTCTTTGACAACGCTAGAAGAGTCTACGACCATTAAGTTATTCATCTGGTGGGTGCCAAACACATATAGACTCACATAGATATATACTCGCATTACTACAACAACAATAACAATGACAATAGACAGTGAGATGAAATGAGAATGCAAAATAACAAAGCAAAGGGGTTGTTATACTATGAGAGAGTAAGAACTAACATTTCGATATCAAAACAAGCAAACAAAAGAACATAAAAGAAATTTAGGAAAGTACCAGAAAATAAATAGATGATTCCAACAAGTGATAACGAAATTTTATCGTTACAATTTGAAATTTTTAAATTAACGGAAACTAAGTTAAATAAACTTAAATCTATAAATTCGTAACAATACTAAACATTTCTTAACAATACTAAACATTTGGTGATACTAACCATTTGTTGATTCCAATGCTGTAGGTCGCTCAACAACATAAAACTAAATTGATAGACATTAGTTATTGTAACCAATTGAATAGTTATGGGAATTCTTATTTGATTTTGTGAACTTTTTTACAGTTATATAATAATATAATGGGATAAATAATTAAAACACTGTTCTTGTTACAAAAAATAGGTTACTGTTATTATCTCCTTATTGTAATGATCGAATTGCAACCTACAATTTCTCTGGGTGTACTAAAATAAAACTTGCCGAGTCCAACAATACGCCTTTTTATGCTAAAAGACTACAACGGCAAAAAAAAAGATTATAACTCTGTAACCTAAAAATTCAACTTGATATTCTATGCAGTTAATGTTTAACAAAATTAACTTTTAATTGAAAAAAATAAGTGCTAATTATTCTGTTTATTTTCAGAGAAACTTACTGCTGATTTATTGGAGATCTAGGCGGATCTACATATTGGAAGGAACATGGATATTATAAGGAGGATAATGATCTAAATAGTTTATTTTTTCACCCTTTAGTTTTTATTCATCGTAATTGTATGTGTAAGTTATGTTAGAACAAAACACACAAATAACAAGAACTAAAGTCTGTTGTTTATAAAATAATTCACAAAAATAAAATATTGAATATTGTTTATAAGAAACGCATATTTTCTTTAATTTCAAACAAAATCAAATAAAATTTTGATTCGCAAATTAATTAAAGTTTTCGCGAAATTAATTAAAATTTTAATTGACTCAATTAAAACATTGATTGAATTTTATGTCAAAAACTAATCATTTTTTTAATTGATTCAATCACACAATTAATTGATTCCGTGACAAAAGTCAATTACATTTTTAATTGAAAATCTTGCTGATTTTCAATCAACATGGGTGACTATCATTAAGGGTGTGAAATTAAAGTTGTTTTAGTGAAGACACAAACAACTTTAATTTTTTGCATTTTCGTTGCGAATTTAAGACTTTTTTGCAGCAAATTAAATATATTTTGCTTCATTACAAATTTTCTGATCGAAAATGCGTGTATACTTAACATAATTTTGAGCAAAAAGTTATTTAGAGTCATATAGATTCAATTAAAAAAAATGGAAAGATGGATTTTACATTCGTTGGACTTTTTCGGGCATTTCTAGGAAGAGTTAAAAAGCAAAAGTGGGTATAGGGCATTAGCTCGGAGATAGGAGAACTCCCTGCAAAGAGGGCAGAGGCGTTAATCTAGTCTAGTTAATGAGATAAAGGGGGCACATTCATGTAAATTCTAATAACTATAAAACTGTTCTGGGCATAGTTTTTAAACAAATTTAATTGATTCTATTAGCTTTAAGCGTGTAGAAGACTATTCTGGAGATTCCATGAGCGTAGCTGGGCTTTTCGTTCAGAAAATGTGTAATGAAGCAAAATATATTTAATTTGTTGCAAAAAAGTCTTAACTTCGCAACAAAAACGAAAACGCAAAAAATTAAAGTGGTTTGTGTCTTCGCTAAAAACAACTTTAGAAAACCGCTTTAACTTCACACCCTTACTATCATTTTCGGAATTGAAGACATTTCAATTAAAAAATGATAGAATCCACGATTTTCATGATTGAAATCGGAATTTTTTGTGTAGTTGGCTCCATATAAAATCAATCCAAATGTCAACCACTACTACTTGAGAATGACTACACACAAAAAAATTTTTTTATTTCAATCACGAAAATCGCTGATTCAATCATTTTTTTTTTTTAATTGAAATGTCTTCAATCACGAAAATGATAGTATCAATCAGCCACTTTGATTGAAAACCAAAACGATTTTCAATTAAAAATTTAATTGACTTTAGTTTTATTTTAAATAAAAGAAAATATGTGTTTCTTATAAAACATATTCAATATTTTATTATTTTTTGAATTATGCAATGGACAAATAAATTTGGTTCTTGTCATTTGTGTGGTTTGTTCTAACATAAATTACACATACAATTACTACACAGATTCCCAAAAATACACTGAAAAAAATATTGTCGTGAGGTCAAAGATTTCATGTCTTTAAAATACGAATACAAATTTTGCTTAGCATAGAAGACGCATTTCTCTAAAATAAAGTTATTTTCCTTGTCCAAAAGTCGATAAACTTTTCAATGAAGTCGTATTGTCCTTATAATTAAGTGATTTGACTTAAAAATGGGTATCTTAACATGAAAGAAAAAAATTATAGGCTAAGGTCAACTTGACTTTAATAATTCAGAAAAATTCTTTAAATTTAATGAAATTGTCTTTAAATTTGTTGTATTTTTGCATCTTGACTACAAAGCAAAAAATCGTTCAAATATAGGACATGTTTTTCAAAACTTTATTTTAAAGAAGTTTTTTACTTCAAACATAGCATAATTTCTACTGGAAGTCGAGTCCTAATTTGGAAAATAAAGTTGCCGTTAACTCGTTTTTAAAGGACTTTGATAGCATATGAAGAAAAAAAGCTGAGAAAGCGAAAATTAAAATTTGCTTCCTAGAAGCAAGTGCACAAAACCTAAATTTAAAAGAGAAATGTGTCTTAAAAGTATCCTTACTTGTATTCTCCGCTTCTTTGGCTCGGAATCGATACCAACTTTTTTAAAGTAAAGACAAAATCTTTGGAACCGAGTATGCTTTTTTTCAGTGTAGTAAAAATGTATGGTTAAAATGGTCATGATTTGGCGCCAATGATTTTCTTCTTTACTTTTAGTTAATTTTTTCTTCTATGAGATGATGTAATTTCGTGAACTGCAGTTAAAAAGTACAACAGGGCAATAAAATTTCCTGGTTTTAACAACGCTTTGTGGAAATGTCATATTGTGGAGTAAAATTTAGTTCAATTTTCGTGCGTGATATTTCATTCTTCCTATAAAAAAGTTAACTTTTTTTCGGGGTGTCAATAACAACTATAGGGTAAAAAAATAAACTATATAAATCATAATCTTCCTTATTATAATAAAAATGCCAGCATGTTCCTTCTAATATGTAGATGCGCCTAGATTTCCAATAAATCTGCATAGAATATCAAGTTCAATTCCTAGTTCCAGGTTGCTTCTTTTCTTCTTTTGCAGTTGCATAAAAAGGTGTATTAATGAGCTCGGTAATTTAATTTTAGTAACAATTACTTTCCAAAATTTCCACACATTGAAATCGTCTATTAAAATTTGACCCAATCAAAGAAAAAAATGGCAAAGCAATGTTATATTTGGTGTTATATTGATGATACTTTGCAAATTCTGGAAATAGAAAAAAATATAAATGGTAAATACATATTTTTATTATTTTCGGATATTTTTCATATATTAAAATCCAAGGAAAGAACTTTTTTACCATTACATAATTCAGTTCATTAGTTTATATATCCGATATACTGCTCTCTACTTGGGTTCAAACTGAAAAAGACAGGTAAAACAAAAATACAGTTTAATGCCAACGCAACAACAAAGTGAATCTTCCAAGTGAAAAAAATTTATAATTTTAAAAGATCAATACGGTACCCAACTTTTGATTACAAACATACTCTTATATAAGAGGGCAGTTTTTTATCAGAAACTTCTTAGCCAATCAATGAAAGAGAATAGTTAGTTTTTCAAAACTATTTTTATTTTTCAATGTAATCTCCTGAAACTTCAATACACTTAGTCCAACGCTTTTCTAGCAATTCTATCCCTTGATTAAACTAGTTTTCCTCAAGGTCTTCAAAATAGTGGTTTACAACTGTAATGCAGCTTTATTTGAGGTAAAACGCTTGCCAGCAAGGAATTTTTTTTAGATTTGGGAACAAGTAAAAGTCACTGGGAGCTAAATCAGGAGAATAAGGTGGGTGGTCAAGCAACTCGTACTTTAATTCGTTGATTTTAGCCATTGTTAAAACACTCTTGTGCGCTGGTGCGTTGTCTTGATGAAAAATTATTTTTTGTGTTGTAAGCCAGGACTTTTTCTCGAATTTGTACATTTAATTGATCCAAAAGGTTGCAATAGTACTCAGAATTTATTGTTTTACCCTTTTGCAGGTAGTAACAATAAAATACCTTTGAGGTCCCAAAAAACAGTTGCCATAACCTTACCAGCCGATTGAATTGCTTTTGCCTTCTTTGGAGCACTTCCTCCAGCTTCAGTCCATTGTTTGGATTGTTCCTTTGTCTCTGGAGTATAGTGGTGGATCCATGTCTCAACAACAGTTATGAAACGATGCTTAAAATCCAAACAAGCTTGAAAAATGTTCGTTCTTTTGCGTTTTTGATCGATTGTTAACAAATGCGGCACCCATCTTGCAGAAAGCTTTTTCATCTGTAGTTCTTCATGCAAAATTGAATGGACCCGATCATTTGAGATGCCCATGATATTAGCAATTTCACGCACTTTTATTCGTCGATCATTTAATAGCATATCATGCACTTTGTCTACAATTTCTGTTGTTGTTGCTGTTTTTGGACGTCGACTACGTGGTTCATCTTCAATGCTTGTACGACCACGTTTAAATTCAGCAACCCAATTTTTTACAGTTGCATATGAAGGAACACTTTCACCTAACACATTCACCATATCATTATGAATTTCTTGTCCCGATAAACCTTTTTTATGTAAATATTTAATAACAGCACGCATTTCTAATTTTTTCATTGTAAAAAATTGCGGATGCGTCTTTTTTGAACACCTGTTTCTATATGAAGGAGTTGCCAGATCGAAACAAAATTTAATACGTGTTCATAACAGAGATGGAAGTTTCCAAAACACTTAACTTTTTTCTGTTTATACCGCGCTTTTTGTGCTAGGCTAAAAGTTTCCGAACTGCCCTCGTATTTGATAAAATGATGGAGTTGATGGGATTGTTTGGTAAATTTCAGGAAATAAAATTTGTCACTAAAAGAAATGAATAAAAAATATATTATTTTAGTCCGTTTAATATAAACAGGCCACAATGGAAAACGGTATCCACTTTTCACAATTTCTTATCTTCAATAAACTTAGATTGTTTTCCATTTTTACAATACCACAAAACGCAGGTAATTTCAAATGCGTTCTGACATATATTTTTTTGAAACCTTTAGCACGTGGCCATTTGTTGTTGCACTCTATATTTATTTCAACCCTTTGCTATGATTTTTTGTTGCGTTCAAAATATTTATACACACATTTTGAATGCAGCAGACAGAATGTCGCCAATCATGTTTTTCAATTTACGCGAAAAACAAAAACCCAACCGTTCGTTACGGGTTACTTCCACAGACTGATCTCTCCATCATACATTGTTGAATAAATACCTATTCTCCTGTTCTCTTTTCGCTCTTTCCATTACTCAAAATTATTCAAATTCAATCACGAAGAAGATTGGATCAATCACATGTATAATTGGAAACGGAAAAATTTTCAATCACGTTTGTAATTGAAAATTATTTCCGAATTGATTAACAAATTTATTGAATCAATTAATATTTTATCATATATTTTATTATATCAATCATTTTTTAATTGGTTTTTATTCGAATTTGATTAAATAATTAATTGAATCAATTAACATATTAATTGAATCCGTTTCCAAATTCAATTAAGTGTTTAATTGAAACAATTTTGGTGATAATTTTTTGTGTGTAGCTTTAAATTAATTTAACAACGTTCCCATCTCTACCAATGGAATACGTGTGACAGAGTCAGCATAAGAACAATTTCGCAATATCTACAAGCGCAAACTGCCAGACGCTTAGTCGGCAAAACTATGTTCCCATGCCATCGGACACCTTCACCTGCAATGAGGTGCAAACAGATCATCATAGAGTTTACCAGCCATGACAGAACGAGTACCCAGCAAAAAAAAATGGAAGTTGTTCCACAAACATTTCTTTTAAAGCCCATCCCAGAATCCCCCATCGAGTTTTTTCAACTTCCGATGCAGTCCTTTTGGACAAGTCCACAAACATTTCTTCTAAAGCGGGTCGTGGGATCCCCCAATAATTTTTTTCTACTTCCGATGCAGTCCTTTTGGACAAGTGCACATTTCTTCTAAAGCGCAAAAAATAATAAAAAAATAATTTTCATCCCCGCCGGGATTTGAACCTGTGCCGTTTGACTTTTCCGCTTCCATGGAAGTTCTTTTGAGAAGGTTTTGCAAATTACGAGAATTTTTAATTTTTTTGTTGATTTTTAATGGAAAAAATGTATTTATACGAAAATATATGCCGAAAATTAAAAAATAAAAACGATGCATGACATAAAAAAATAATTTTTTAGAAGATGTATTTGATAAAAAAATTGCCGCTGGTGAGATTTGAAACTGCGTTTCTTATTTGTTCGTTAATACTAATAAAGAACATCTCGAGAAGCAATTATAATGTTATTCCTTGGTGTCGTACTACGATCATATCACAAACATTTGAATTGACCTTTCGACGCTTTATGTTCAATGGCGTTTGTAGCTGAGTGTGCTAAGGCATTCTGTTATGGTATCAGCAAACCCAGGTTCAACCCCTGGTCGGAGCGAAAAAGTTTTTCAAATTGTAAAAATTAGATAATAGGAAAATAATTGTGTAATAAAACATATGGATGAAAAAAAGTGAAATTGGTTGAAAAAAATTGTTTTTTTTTTCGCTTTTTAAATTTCTTCATTCAAATTAACTTCCAGGGCACAACTTCTAAAGCAATGCAAAGGATCCAAAAAGGGAGTACTTCCATCCTAAGACAAGCCCATGTACAATTCATTGGAGATGATCCAAGTTTGCACTACTTCCGGATCACAGATTGGGGATCCAAACTACTTTCTTGGAAGCTCTTTTTTTGCTGGATAATGGCTTCAGCCTTGGTTACGCTCTAGATTTGATAAGTCTAATTTGATATTCGATTAATTCGTCTGAAATAAGTTTGATGTACTTATTATTTATTTCAGTCTTTAGAGTACGAGAATCAATATATCAAAATATCTCATAGATCTATAAAAATCCGGAAAATCAGTCAAAAAGAGCATACTGAATTTTGCGATGATCTTCAAGACTTTGAAGACCTAATAACAAGTATTTGGAAATGTAACTGGAAGGTTAACCTACACTGATAGAAAAAGTTTCGTTATATTAACGAAATGTGTCATTAAAACTGAGCTAATGAAACAAATTCGTTAATACAATGAAATTTTTCGTTATTATAACGAATTTTGTGTTAATCAACGTAACGTTTCGTACTATTAACGAATATTTTCATTGTATTGATGAAAATATTTGAAAATTTTTAGTTGGATCAATTTTGATTAAATTTTCTTTGTGTGTATTGGGAGAGATTTCAATGCATATTTATCAAATACTCGTTGTACACGAGCTATATGATTATTACAACGCGAATCCCAAACAATTCAACCCTATTCCACTCTCGACCTAACAAAGTCTGTGTACACAATTTTCCAAGAATTAGGGTCTGAAAAATCACCACATTTTCTTTTAATAGAACAAAGCATTTTATAAGCTTTTGGAGGGATATTTGTTTAATTATTTTCTCATTAAGTTTGAATGTAAGGTTAAAGTAGTAAATCTACAATTGTGCATTCTAAAATTTCCTATGTGTTATACTATTCGGCGCAGTTGGTCGCGCCGTGAAACTTAGTTTTTTTTTTACATCTCCCAGGAAAATCCTTTAACTTGTATAATATGCTATCTTATATGGGTATAAAAAATTTAGTACACAATGTCATTACGTCGATTACCAGTGGAAATAGAAACTACGACCTTCCATATTAACATTATTTTCGACCTGTATTTATAAAGTTAATAAGGCCATAATAAGGTTAACCCATTAAAGAAGATCATTGTTCCTCCTTTTGGCTTGAGTTCATGCAGGTGTCATTTAAAATAATAACCGCTCAATTAAACCCCAAGTTAAACAGATGCCAGGTTTTTGTTTGCATTCATGTTGTGATGAAGCCATAAAAAGTTTAATAATCGTTTAAATGTCCTGGCAAATATGTCTGCTTTTGTTTTTCCATGTGTATGTGTGTGTCTTGCTCTCTGAAAACGGGTGTTTGTGACATACAGTATGACCACAACTGCATCATTATCCCTTGTCCTGTATCTGAAATTACCAGAATGTGTACAAACACAACAACGATTCACATTGACAATGTTATTCGATGCATTATTATTTGCAAATATTAAAATTAGGGAGGCATAACGGATAGAGCAAAACATTTTACACCATAGGATGGTTATTTAAAATAATGCCTATTTTTATAATTTTCTCTAAAGAGGTCACAGTCCCTATAAACAAAGTACTGTTTACTCTGGTCTGGACCGCGCACTGAGTCGTTTTAACGATATCCGTATGTACGTCCATTTGTCCCCCTGTCCGTACGTCTCTCCATCTTTTTAATCAAATACTAGGTCACGATTAACAACAATTTAAAAAAAAGCAAACATGTGCCGCATTAGGTGCAAATCTGTTCAGATTTAGTTATAGCGACCAGTTTGACTGCACCCTCAAAAAAGACTTGCTTCTCTAACATATGTCCCAAACATATTTTGCAGGAAGAATATATATTTGTTGATATTGTCGAAATATTATGATGGTTGGGTCGTGGTGAAATTCTGAGTCTAGTCCGTCTTCCGAACGAAACAAGCTATCAACTTGATACTTGGCACAAGTAGTTGTTATTGATGTAGGTCGGTTGGTATTGCAAATGGCTGCAATGAAGAGGTGATCGCCGAAACTGAGGCCTATTTTGAGGCAAAACCGAAGGAGTACTACCAAAATGGTATCAAAAAATTGGAAGGTCGTTATAATCGTTGTATCGCTCTTGAAGGGAACTATGTTGAATAATAAAAACGAATTTTGACAAAAAAATGTGTTTTTCTTTGTTAGACCGGGGACTTATCAGCCAACCTGCTAGCCCCCGTATAAACCGACCAAAGATTTGGCTTCTAACAGAAGCAGATTTGATCCGATCCAGAGTGATTAGTGGATTTTTTATATCAGTTCATTAAAAAATATTTTCGATAAAATCTCTGGACGTTGAATCTTTAAAAAGGTTTATCGCAGGAAAATTGAATACACCCTCAAAAAAAAAATCGCTTCTTTAACATATGTTCCAAACATATTTTGCAGGAAGCATATATATTATTGGATACTGCCGAAACATTAATATGTTTGTTTTATGTGAACATATTATATGTTTGGAAGCATTTTGAGCCCAAAAATATTGTATGCTTGGAAGAATTTTTCCCAAAGACGATTGTCCTCATTCCCTACCATACTCGTAATTTTCACTTCCACCAAATATTTTAGTTCTTGGCACCTTTTTCTGTAATACA
The DNA here is from genome assembly GCF_050003625.1 of Haematobia irritans. Lineage (NCBI taxonomy): Eukaryota > Metazoa > Arthropoda > Insecta > Diptera > Muscidae > Haematobia > Haematobia irritans. The sequence continues at coordinate 113,821,863 of NC_134398.1, read as the reverse complement.
AATAATGTTGAAGAAATTATTCACTTTTATATTTTTTTTTTAATTTTACCTTTCGCCTGCACGGAGAATCGAACCGAGGACCATACAGTTTGTAAGCCAACACACAATCCACTGGACTACGTAGCTGTTATAGTCACCAGTAGATAATTATCGTTATAAGTTACATTTATATAGCATAGTTTGCAGCGCCCACGAGCCCATGCAAACATAACATTATTTAACAGAAACATACATTTGTTTGCCACGTGGAGCAGTGGTTAGCATGTCTGCCTTGCATGCAAAGGGTCGTGGGTTCAATCCCTGCTCCGACCGAACACTTTTTTTTAATTTAACTTTAAAACTTTGAAATGTGGGTTATTAAAGATTTATAGTCAGTAACAGTGCTTGATATAAACGAAATTGACTGATTTTTGGATAAAATATTATTTTTTTAAAGCAAAAATAACAATTTTGTAACAAAAAACTGTTTTTGGTACAAAACTTTAAAATTTGGTATTCAAAAACTATAACAAAAGAAGAACGTGGAGTCGAGTATAAACATACATAAGTAATTTTATAATATAAACATAAATTTATTTAGGCGTGAACAGTTTTTTACTAGCATTTAACACCATCGCTCTAAAATGCCTTTTATTTTTCGTTAATAATTCATTTTAAAGAAAATAAACTTTTTAAATTGTTTTAGTTGCAAAACTCGAACTTAATGCCCGCTTTTATATTTGAAGGTGTCCGTCAACTCCTCGTGGACTACTTATTAATAAAGAGGAACTAAACTTTGTTTTTATATATTTTACTGTGTAATTTTTCACTATTTCCTCCTTATTTCATTTTACTGTCCCAACTCTAAAAAGAGTATAGTGCCTTTTCGTTATTTTTATGAAGACTCCTGACATGTCCACGCATACACGGATGAAAAAGACTGTTTTTCATATGTTTGGCTATAAACATTATATGTTTAGAACACAAATTTTTAAACACAATATTTTTGAGTGCAAGCATATAATGTTCATGAACTAGCATAACATGTTTGGAACATATATGTTAATATGTTAGAACATATTATGTTTGGGACATAAAATGTTTGTAAATATAATATGCTTGGATGCAAACATATATTAATTTAGAAATAGCCTATAAACATATATGTGTTTAGTAGCTTGGAGCGCTATTTAACAGGGAGCGATATTGAATTAAGTTGGTGGTTGTTGCTTGTTATTACAAAATTAACATTTTATTTTTCCTTGGGCAATTGATCAGCTACTTCTTTGATCCTTACAAACTGTGTGGTCCGCTGTTCGAATCCCCGTCCGGCAAAAGGTAAAATTAAAATAAAAAAAAATCATACAATTGAATAATTTCTTCTACAATGTTTGTATTACAAAAAAAGGTGCTAAGAACTAAAAAATGTCGTGGAAGTGAGAAAGATGTGGGGGAATATACAATTAGGCAGAAACAAAATTTTGAGCATTCAGGTCGAAAACCTATGTTGTTAGCACCTGTATTACCTGTTTATTTTCATAATTCATTATGATTGTAAATATATAAATAAATAAATAAAATTTTGAGCACAATATTGTTTGGGAGAATTTTTTTAAGCATATAATATTTTTGGGTGCAAAATGCTTCCAAACATATTATATGTTCACAAAATAACATATTGTTTTTTGGAAGACAACATTATTGAATTTGGATGCAAAAATACAAAATGTTTGGAACTTTGACTACCCAAACATATATTGTTTAGACCAATATGCTTTCAAACATATTATATATTGGAAGAGATCAAACATATAAATGTTTGGGCAATACCCAAAAATTTATATGCTTGAAGCAAAATATGTTTGGGAGTATATGTTACAGAAGCGATTTTTTGTGAGCGTGTACAAGGGGAAAACATATGCTGTTTGTTTTTCAAATGACTATTCTCTTGGTTCCGAATGTCCATTCTCTTTATTCAAATTAAATAATATTTAGACTTAAGCATATCAAATTTTTGGCCTTATCATAAAACAGTTTTCCGAAACAACATACAACATTCTTTCGCTGTGTTATGTTGATATCTTTTGTCAACTCTCCCGGTTCCCATCTCTATTTCTTTCTCTATACTCTCTCTCTGTCGCTTTGAATAAAATATCACAACATATGAATGTTTAGTCGAAATTTGTAAATTTATATATGTTTGCATTCACACATATGATTTTTATGAAACATCCATGCCCCAAACATAATATATTCTAACATATTAACATAGATGTCCCAAACATTTAGTGTTAGTTTAGGAACATTACATGTTTGCACTTAAATGTATTGTGTTTTAAAATTGTGCCCGAAACACATTTTGTTTATATCGGAACATATGAAAAACATATTTTTCTAAGAGTGTATTTAATTTGATTCTTCGTATTTGTTTCAAATAAAATTATTTTTTAGTTCTGTGTGTATTACTATACACACTCATGATTCGGGAGAATATGAAAGATCATATTTTGAAATGCCGCCAATAGCATCATCAGTATATAAATATAAATTTTTAAATTTTAAAATCCATCAAATTGGAAAAAGGCGTAAATTGTATTTCATTAATTTTGTGAAATCGATACATTTCGATTGATAAAACGAAACAGTTTCACAAATACAATCAAAGTATTCGTTAATACTACGAAACTTTTCATAAGTTTCTATGAAAGAATACTAAAAAATTACGTTATATCTGCAAATTGGTATCGTCTGCTCAATTTCAATGACACATGTTTACTACCAGGTGTAACAATCATCGATATAAATCTATCTCCTATGTAAGATGCTACTTTCTGGCTCTCGACCGTGCTTAGTCTTGGGAGAGTTCAGGAGTTATATAATATTAATGTAATTGAATAGATATGATAAAAAATATTTATAGTTGGACTTACCCAAGATATTATTCGATGCCATGAGGCCCGTTGATGGAGGATCTTGATACTGTTCAAATGGTAGAAATTGATAATCTTTCGCATTCTAACACCAGTTCTATTTTATGCGATTATTTTTTTCATAATTTATTGGACTGCTGACTTGGACAATTCAATCCGTTGTGGTACTACAGGTGGTGAACTTCTCTTTTATTAATGAGTATTGCCCGATTCTATGTTAAGCTAATTGACAAGGGACTTCTTTCTTATAGCCTAGTCTGAACGACGTTTCACAATACGGTGAAATCACTTAGAGAAGTAAAGATACACGCAGAAATGTCACCAGCAATACTGAGAGGGGATAATCCACCGCTGAAAATTTTTGTTCGTGTTCAGTCGAAACTGAGGTTGAACCCACGACCTTTGTATGCAAGGCGGGCATACTGGGCGACCTTATGTATACGGACCAACTTGTGAGTTTGCGTTAATAAAGAATTTCGGAAAACTCGCTCACGAAAATAATCTTGCTCCTGATCAAAAAAAATGTTTCCAGTTGAATTCTTGGAATACCAGATTTTATCCGAAATTCGGTACGTGTGTTAATATACATATATCCTCTAAAAATCATGTAAAAATTTATCCGTATCGCTGTAATCATATACATTCCCCATATAAATAGATCCGCCGATTTGACTACACGAGCCTCTTGTAGGAGCAATGGCTATTTTAAAATAAAGTTGAACATTTTTCGTCGAGATATATTCAACGGGATTGATATTCCGTGTTTAAGTTCAAATTAGTTTGCTTAAAATTTATTCGTTAAGGTGTGTATTAAGTTTGAGTTTAAGGTTCGAGTTAGCCACTAAAATCGCTAGTGTGAAAACTAAATCAGTAAGAAAAATGCATGAAATTATACGTATTTGTTGCAAATTTTATTATAACTTGATGGGGAAAAGCCCAAAGCAAATTTTCACAAAGTTTGTATTCCTTAAAATGGAATATTAAAGAAAAGTAATCGTGAAAAAATCATGTTTTTAGCGGCTAAACTCGAACTTAATACCCACCTTTAGGCGCTAAAATCGTCATTTTTTCACGATTACTTTTCTTTAATATTCCATTTTAAGGAATACAAACTTTGTGTTAATTTGCTTTGGGCTATTCCCCATCAAGTTATAATAAAATTTGCAACAAATATGCATAATTTTATGCCTTTTTACCGATTGAGTTTTCACTTTAGCGGCTAAACTCGAACTTAGTACTCACCTTTAGATGGGGACATAAATTATTGTAAAATGACAATTCCATCGTCGTTAGAAAATGTACACTAAGCTCTGAATGCAGCCCTGTTTGTTACATTTTTCTAACGAGTCGCGCCGTTACCGTCTTTCGGCGTCTAAGCATTATTTTTTATTCTTTAATTGGATAACGTTCTTGTAATAACGATTTGTAAGCAAAGGTAAATATTGTTCCCAAAAATTCAATAAAATTACGTTTTATTGAAATAATTATTGAAGAAAAACTAAATCCTGTGTTTTATTTATTTGTTTTCTTTTCGGTGCTACGCATTCAGTCGGCAATTGCGCTATAAACAACATTACAACACTATCCAATAGTGTGCAAATATTTAGGTCATACTCGTATATTTATGATTTTGTTCATAAATTTAATTGAAAACAGTTTGGGGAAAAACAAGATTGAGATTTTTATAAAATAATTTACCATTAATAAATTTCATTATTTATCCTCTTTATTTCATACTTCATTATTTATCCTTTTTAGCTGTGACCATAGCAATTAATTACAACTATACGAGTAGAGCTCGTTTTCTAATAATTTTCTAAGTAATTTATGCCTCTATTTAATGCGACACATGGCTACGAAATAATGTTAGTCACGATGTTAGGAATTCTGTTCTTACTGAAATGGTGCAAAAATTGTAAATGCATTTCCATTGGAAATTATATCACAGCCAAGTCACTTATGCAAACCAATGACCCTTGTCACAAATCATGATTTATATCAATCACATGTTGGCCATTATACCCCATAATATCCAAGAGGTTTGGAGGAGCAGAAATAATAGGAACAATCCTACCGCAAACACTTACGTTTAGAATGCCACCTATTAATCCTGTTAACAACTTGATCCAAAGGTGAGGTATAAATTAACATTTTCCAAGGGTCTGAAAAGGACCCAGCGTAGTGCCAGATTAAATGTGGATACAAATTGGCCTAACCACTTTAATAATCACGAAACATGAGTGATTGTTGCATGTCAACCTTTCAACAGCACTAAAACAATTAAGCAAAAGGTCAAAGGGAGGAGTGAGTAGTTTTCCAAATTCTTACGAAATATTTCATCCTGCTTGGGTTCTGTGTGCCTGAACTTAATCATAATGTTCATAGCGTCAACTGTATTGGTCACTGAAATTGGTCTTATGAAAAAATACAAAACAACAAAATAGTTTTCGTATTTCAATATTTTTACCTCTGAGATAAATTTTATATTCTTTACAAAGAGATTGGTTGAGCTAAAGGTCATATCCCCTTAGAATCGAACCGACGAGTAAGAATTAATTAATTCTCTACCATCGCGTGTTGTTAAAAAAATTTTGAAAGTTTTTGCAATCCTCATTAAAATTTATTCCTACTAATAGTTCAGCTTTTATTAGATCAAATGTCATTCTATTCTTATGTTTGGTATATAAATGCTTTTTCACAAAAGACATTGCTTATTTGGATAGAAAACACGAATGAGAAACATACCTAAAGATAACTATATTTTTAAATTATAGTGGCATAAAAAAAACTATATATCATATTAGTCCTTATAAATACAACAATAGTTTTATATATAGTTTAGTATATTTTAGTATTATTACACGCAAAGAAAAAAAAAACGTTTGGAAAACGTGTACCGAAAACGTTTTTCTTTAGTTAGAATTTCTTCGAAAATGTTAAACTTTTACCACCAAAAAATTCGTTTGTTACAAAATTTTTATTTTTTCAAAAAAAAAAATTATTTTTGAACAAACAACGCAGTCCATTTCGTTTGTGTCAAGCACTGTTTTTTTCTGACTTTAGGTCTTTAATAAGACACATTTTCATGGTAAAAATTTAATATAGTAATATGTAATGTTGAACATCTTTTCGGAATCTTCCGAACATATCTGGAATATATATATAAAAACAAAAAAACAAACTGTTTGGTGTTCGGTCGAAGCAGGGATCGAACCCAGGACACTTGGTATGCAAGGCGAACGTACCAATCACTGCTTCACGGTGCCCAACTAAACGTATGTTCCTGTTAAATAAAATTTGTTTAATCGGCTCATGGGCGCTGCAAACTACGCTATATAAATATAACTTATAACGATATTAGTGTATTAGCTAGAAAAGATTGTTTTTTTTTTTTTGGGTTAGTCTTTATGAAATTGTTTTTACATCCTGGAAAAAAAATAAACGTTTATCACAAACAGAATATCCTTTTTTCCAAAAGGTACTTCCTTACAGTGAAAAGCAAATGATAAACGATATTTGTTTGTCTAAAATTTCGTTTGGGAGGAAAAAATTATTTTTTGCATGTACATATGTAGCAAGAATAAATTAGAGAGAAAAATTAACTTACAATAAACTTGAAAAATCACTTTTTCACTTTACACACACACACATTAAAAAAACTTGACCATCAAGCCAAATCAAGCCCGTCTGACAACCCTAACTGTAACACAGGGTCAAAAAGTTTTTGAAATCGGCATAAGTGTTTACTCTCGGCAGCGACTTGGCGACTGAGTCTCGTCAGCGGTGTTGAACTCTGTTCCCCAACTTTTTTGTTTATTATTAATATAATAATATTTTGAATATCTACATTATTGAATATTTTGAATTTAACGTAAATAATTGAATTGCCAATACCTAATATGAATTATTGTTATCGATACTTGAATTCAACCTTTATGCGATAACCCTAAAGCTTTTACTCAAAATGAATTTAATTGTTGTAAATTCTAAATCACAATGTCTGACTGACACTTCGTTTGTTATAAAACTTCACTTGTGCTTCGTCATTGCCCTTGGTAAGCTGCCGTCATCCTGAATAAAGCCATACTTTTGAAATTTTAAACTTAAACTTTGCCTTTTGCTTTCTTCTCTTTTCGTTACAAAAAATCTTTACATTTCCGAGAGTTAATCTTTATCTACAGTCCACTAAAGGAAACATCTCACGGATTTGTACAAGCGGTATTCCAAATGCTTCACTACTAATCATAAAACTTTATGTTGGTCACCAATCATATAATTTGTTCAAGATTTTTTTGAATGGTACACCAAGAAGGAGAGCCTTCGAAAATAAAAGAAAACGAAATCAAATAATTTAGTTTAGCCATTTTATTTCCATTAAATTAATATTTTGTTCAATATAATAATTTTTTTAATTCAGGAAATTTTTCCTGAACTGAAAATAGTTAGAAATAACTACAATAAAGTATGAATTAATACTGATTTCTTTACGGAATGTAAGAATTTGCAACAATTAAAATAGTATTAATTGAGTCATAATAATGGTCGACAGTTCGGTCAAGCTCAATCTTATCCTGCATTGCGTTTAAAGTTCTACTAAAGACAATCATCCCCAATCGAATTAAATGGATTGTGGTAACAATTGCCAATGCCAAAGTACAATGCAGATTAAATACCTATATAAGCCTCATTAGTTCTTAATCGTCTATAAGTAGTTATCAGAGATGGTCTGTCGTAAACTATAAGGTATTTGACATAAATTTATGACGTATTTTACCATACGTCAAAAACGTCGTAAACCTCAATAAAAAATTTGGCAATATTGGAATTTGTATAGTATACATACATTTCTTTGAACCATTTATTTCATACCTTTTTTAAAATTTTTGTATTTCCGAATGACTTTTCCTTATAAAAAGTAAGATAATACTAATATGGATTAGAATCGACTATATTGAACCACACAAAGGCAAACATTGTGCCAAATTTTATAGGGGTACTATTGCCTGTTTGATTTCACATAACCATATGAAAATCGAAAATAGACGTGGTTAGTATATTGTATTCATACAGGGTAGAGCTAAATCTGACTTTTGCACCGACAACTTTCACAGTTTAACCATTTGAAAACGTGTTGCATTCAGACGTTTTTCAAACTGTTTCTCTGGAAAAAATTGCAAATTACTTTTGAATAAAATTTTCAGATTAATTTTATCAAAAATTATAAATTATTTCAATGTAACGTTTTCATGCATTAGAATAACATGTTAAAAAATAGTTTGAAATCAATTAATTTTTGACATTTACTACTATGGGTGATATGTACACATATGTATATAATTATGGACTGGTATGGAAGTTTGTTAGAGGGCACATACTAACATCGCAAATTTAAACTGAATCGGATCAAGTCGATAAGTTAACGTGTTCGTTCAGAAGTTAGTGTGTTTTCAATAGACGGACGGGCTGACAACGCTAGGTCGACTAAGAAATTCACCACAACCCAGAACAAACGTACTGTAAGTGTTCTGAGATCAACATTTCAGTGTGTCACAAACGAATGTCGAGATTAGTATACGCTCCTCTTATGGTGGAGTTTATAAGATACAACAAGTCGAGAAAGTAAAATAAATCAGGTAAATAACACACAGCCTAAAGTTCGGCCAGTCGAGGGTAGGGGTAAACTTACCGATGGCTAGGTATATTAAAACCTCTTAACATTGTCTTCTAAATTGTATGATAGTTCATATTGAGTCCACGTTAGATAAAAAAGGCATAATAATTACACTAGTTTACGAAATATTTTTTTTTTCATGTACATTTGATGAGAGGTGACTTTTCTTATGAATTTTGATCTGGTGAATTCGAATTTTTTTTTTTTACATTTTTTCTTATGGAACATTTTTTTATATATCCCGTTATTTTTAGTTTTTAGCTCTTTTCTAAACAAATTATATCCCGAGTTAAAATATATACTTTCCTGGCGGAAAAGTGTCACTGTAAAATATGATTTTTTGAAAATTTGCTTTTTGCATCGATATTGTTTGAACCACTTAACTTATCACAGATCCAATTACACACGATTATTCGTCATTTTCTTTCATTTAAGTATCAACATCGATATAATCGGTCATCGGTGAAAAAAGAGCAAAAAACTAAAAATAGCGGGATATCTCAAAAACTGTTCGATAAAAATTTTGTAACATTTTTTTTTCAAATTCAGCAGATCAAAATACATAAGAAAGGTCACCTCTCATCAAATGTACATTTTCAGTGTAAACTAGTGTTATCTATTCAAACCTCTTTTTCGAGAGACTGACAGCGTATGATGTTGTGAATATTGTGCACAACCGATTACAACTTCTCGAGATACTTATATACTGAAAAAATATTGTCGTGAAACCAAATATTTCATGTCCTTATACTACAAATGCGAATTTTGCTTAGCATTCAAGACGCATTTGTCTGCTCCAAAGTCGGTAAACTTTACAATGAAGTCGTTTTATTTTTATGTTAACCTGATACCAATGCACACCCAGAGAAATGATTGGTTGGAATTCGAGCAGGATAATAGATAGATTGTTGGAACTCATATTATTTAGTTGTGTGGACTATTTGTCAGTTATTTCCTTTATCTTATTGTTAGAATAACCAAAAAAGTATCAATGGTACCAAATGGTAGTACATACGACCAAATATTAGTTATTCTACATCTATGCAAGTAAAAAAATATTTGTTCTATTTTACTCTGTCATGACAACTTATTTGTTTTTTCAAAGTATCAACAGAACAAATAATTTGGTTGTGATAACAGATTCGAAGTTATAAATGGAAATTGTAGGTATTGTTGCTCCAACAATCATTTGGGTGCTATAACTTATAGAGCTTATAATTAAAAAAAAATTTTAGAAGTCGAAATTTGTATCCAAATATCATGCAGAAAATCACAGAATTTATACCCACGAAAGCGGCTTCGAATGTTCTTTGCAAGTCGCATAAATCACGCATGCGAAAACAAATTTAACCCAATTCTTTTATACTTTGCATGTTCAATAAAAAAAACATGTTTGACAATCTGTTTGTCGTCAATTGGAAAAAATCAAAATACAAAAATATAAAAAAACATCATTAAATTCTGTGCTCGAATTGGATCTGAGGTAAGTAAAATCTTTAAATACGTTATTAACATATATGTGTGTTAAATACGTTATTAATATTTTATATATTTTGCATTCTTTAGATTATATACCATGGCGATGTTTTTAAATGTTGTTTTCAAAGGCAAAAAAGATATATTAAAAATAGGTGGAGAAATCCTGACTGCCGAAACAATCCATAAAGAAAGTAAGTACAGATTATATCACCATTGACCCTTATATTATGTTGGGGGCATGCACTGGCCACTAAGAACTTTTATTTACTTTCCATCAGTAAGAAATGCACTGATGAAAAATACGACGTGAGTCATCAAATGACCCCAACATATCATAAGGGTTAAAATCGCAAATTAAATAAAAAAATCGGTGGAAAAAGAAATTTGTCAATAGCGTAGCTAAAAAAAATCATCATCATAATAGGGAACTTATTGAAATTCGTAGAAGATATATAGGTTTGTAAGTTGGTCGGTATTTAAGTTATCGTAGTTTGCTACAAATTCATATGTTTGCGGGCACCAATATTTTTGAAGTTATTGCCCGATATATGGAACAAGTTAAAAGCAATGACTCTTTGGAGCTATCGGTTAGGGTTTAACCCTTTGAATACTTTTGACCACTACAGAAAACTTTGAAAAATGTCGCTCAAAATAACAAATGATTTTTATGATGTTCGTACAAAATTTAAGTAGATATGTAATAAAGACAATTCACCCTTTTTCTTCACACAAAATGGATCTCTTTATTACATTTTTATTTATTTCATCCCACTTTTAGTCAAAAATCACTTTAAAATAAATGGATTTGTATATTTCATGGACGGGGCGAATAAAATACAAATATCAGACGATATTTTAGCGGACTATGTTAACCAATTTCGATGCGTTCCAGGATGGTTTATCGAAGCTATCGAATACGAAAAAGGTTAGTAATATATATCTTAGAATTGAGAAATTTATTCTATACTATTGCATATTGGTATCTCCAGATGAAACCATTGACTACGAAGATCTGGTGTATGAAATCGAAAATGAAGGCGATGTGCAAGATATTGCAAACTATAAATTAGACAATGCACTAGAAACAGAGAAAGAAGTGTGTGTGAAGAAATAACGGGATCTGTGAAAGTGGCTTCTTTAATAAACTTAAATGTATACGCTATCAAATATTTATTATTTATTATTCACTCCAGAACTTCTCGAATTTTAGACTCTTCGGCAGCTAGAAGATATAGAATATCGAATTCTGATCCAAGAAAACGCCGTTAAATGTTTGGATAATTCAGATAGAACAAAGCTATCAAAAATAATAATCAAGTATATCTTGCAAAAAGATGTCAATTTCGAGTAAATAATAGAAGTGACACTTGCGCCACTATGCAGTTAAAGCGTATATATGTACATATTTTTATTTATGTATAACCGACCATTACCATAAGATTCCGCTTAAAACTCTGTGGTAGGCCAGGCTAACCTTCCATTTTTTAATGTAAATCAGATGTCAGAGCTGTAATTAGTCCAAGTTTACTTCTTAAAATATAACCGTTTAAATCAAAATTAGAGAATTGAAATTTTTGACAGTTACGAATAATAATAATAAATTTAACAATATAAATAATTAATTTTGCAGATTAACACGCCACGATTACATTTTTTAACGGATTTAATAATACAAATTCTGCCACAGGAACCAAAAGATATATATTATTGTCCAGCAAATTTTGGCCAGCGAGCCTCAGGAAAACTTTACGATGCCTTTAATAATTTGATAAAACGTTTATGTAAATCAGGTCTATTGAAACGGCGAACATACCAATTTAAAAATAGTGGTATTATTTCATTTAACGGTAAAATTTGATATAACATTTAAACGCCTTCGACATATTTTAGTTTTTTTTTTTTTCAGATGAATCCGATGATTTCGCATACGTTAAAAATAATACTATCTTAAATGAGGAATATATTTCCAAATGGGTTAACTGCATGTCGGAGAGAAAACATTTACTGCAAAATAGTGATTTGCCTACATCCGACTATTTAAAATGGTTTCCCATCTTCAACTCTAATGATATATCAATATTTGAACTTTTTAAGATCGACGTAACAACTTTTTATCCAAGTTGCAGCAGCATTGCAGTCTGGGATAATTTATATTCAAAAGTGTTTGTAAGACTGAGCAAAACTAAGGATCTTAATGCAAAAAAAATTCTAGACAAAATAGAAGGATTGTCTGATTTGTCGATTTGAAAGTAAACACCAATTCTTTAAAAAACGGCGCACAACTCCAATAACAGAATTAATATACTAAAATCCTTACATATTAAAAACCAGCCAATATATGGTTCATCTACTCATATGTTAGTTATCCAAACAAATGTGTTTCAAGTTATGTCACACAACAGGGTGATTTGTTAAGAGCTTAAAGGGTGATTTGTTAAGAGCTTGATAACTTTTTTTTTTTAAAAAACGCATAAAATTTGCAAAATCTCATCGGTTCTTTATTTGAAACGTTAGATTGGTCCATGACATTTACTTTTTGAAGATAATTTCATTTAAATGTTGACCGCGGCTGCGTCTTAGGTGGTCCATTCGGAAAGTCCAATTTTGGGCAACTTTTTCGAGCATTTCGGCCGGAATAGCCCGAATTTCTTCGGAAATGTTGTCTTCCAAAGCTGGAATAGTTGCTGGCTTATTTCTGTAGACTTTAGACTTGACGTAGCCCCACAAAAAATAGTCTAAAGGCGTCAAATCGCATGATCTTGGTGGCCAACTTACCGGTCCATTTCTTGAGATGAATTGTTCTCCGAAGTTTTCCCTCAAAATGGCCATAGAATCGCGAGCTGTGTGGCATGTAGCGCCATCTTGTTGAAACCACATGTCAACCAAGTTCAGTTCTTCCATTTTTGGCAACAAAAAGTTTGTTAGCATCGAACGATAGCGATCGCCATTCACCGTAACGTTGCGTCCAACAGCATCTTTGAAAAAATACGGTCCAATGATTCCACCAGCGTACAAACCACACCAAACAGTGCATTTTTCGGGATGCATGGGCAGTTCTTGAACGGCTTCTGGTTGCTCTTCACTCCAAATGCGGCAATTTTGCTTATTTACGTCATTCAACCAGAAATGAGCCTCATCGCTGAACAAAATTTGTCGATAAAAAAGCGGATTTTCTGCCACTGATTTTGGTAATAAAATTCAATGATTTGCAAGCGTTGCTCGTTAGTAAGTCTATTCATGATGAAATGTCAAGCATACTGAGCATCTTTCTCTTTGACACCATGTCTGAAATCCCACGTGATCTGTCAAATACTAATGCATGAAAATCCTAACCTCAAAAGAATCACCCTTTAGTAACAAATTATGTCAGTTATTTCTTGGTAGTAGCTGGAACCAAATATATCGGTTGGCAAAAGAATTGGTTGTCCCAACAAATTTGTTTTCTGTGTGCAGGCTGGTTTAATGTCCAAGTTATTTAAACTACATATTATTACAATATTTATACGAGCCTATTGGACAGGAAGATTAAGGGAATTTATACTATTAAGTTACCGAAAAGAAAATGTCAGATACCAATCCCGCAAGCCTGACTTACATATTGCATACATATGTTTCTGTGTTAGCCGCTACACATTTCCATAGTCTTTAGTGCAGTGTTGCCAGGTTAGGGGTTTCCCCCCCCAAAATTTAGGGGGTTTTTTAACGTTTAGGGGGATTTTTAGGGGTAACATTTATTTGGGGGGATTTTTGGGGGTAAACAACTATCTTAGACCTTATAAAGTAGAGCAATTTTCGACCGAATTTGGAACAATTCTGGCATGACAGGATAGGTTGATTTCCTTTTCCTAAATATTAGCAAGTATGCATTATCATTATTTTCATTATCCCTTTCAGCTTCTTCTTTTGAAAGGGCATTTTTAATATTTCACATAGTTAAAAACAAATTAAGAAACCTATTTTAATTTTGCAGCTGAAAGCATTTTAAGAGTTAAATTTTCATTCGATTATGGGTCTTAGGGAGCCACCGTGGTGCAATTGTTAGCATGCCCGCATGGCGGGTTCGACATTTCTGTGTGTTTCAAAGCTTCTTTAATTGGTTTCACTACAATGTGAAACGCCGGGAGGGTCCACAAGGAGGTACCTTGTCATTGCGCTTAACATTGAATCGGCCAGCACTCAGTGATAAGAGAGAAGTTCACCACTGTGGTATCACAATGGACTGAATAATCTAAGTGAGCCTGATAGATCGGGCTGCCACCTAACCTAACCTATGGGTCTCATAATGTATCACCTACTATTTGTACACTGCCACAGCAGACAATTTGAAATGTTAGACTCTTTGTAGCGAATAATGTATATATTAACTGAATTTCGTTTATTTTTCTACTTTATAAAACGATTTTTTAAAATTAATTTGATTCAAAAGATTTATAAAGGGTGATTCTTTTGAGGTTAGGATTTCCATGCATTAGTATTTGACAGATCACGTGGGATTTCAGACATGGTGTCAAAGAGAAAGATGCTCAGTATGCTTTGACATTTCATCATGAATAGACTTACTAACGAGCAACGCTTGCAAATCATTGAATTTTATTACCAAAATCAGTGTTCGGTTCGAAATGTGTTTCGCGCTTTACGTCCGATTTATGGTCTACATAATCGACCAAGTGAGCAAACAATTAATGCGATTGTGACCAAGTTTCGCACTCAGTTTACTTTATTGGACATTAAACCAACCACACGAATGCGTACAGTGCGTACAGAAGAGAATATTGCGTCTGTTTCTGAGAGTGTTGCTGAAGACCGTGAAATGTCGATTCGTCGCCGTTCGCAGCAATTGGGTTTGTGTTATTCGACCACATGGAAGATTTTACGCAAAGATCTTGGTGTAAAACCGTATAAAATACAGCTCGTGCAAGAACTGAAGCCGAACGATCTGCCACAACGTCGAATTTTCAGTGAATGGGCCCTAGAAAAGTTGGCAGAAAATCCGCTTTTTTATCGACAAATTTTGTTCAGCGATGAGGCTCATTTCTGGTTGAATGGCTACGTAAATAAGCAAAATTGCCGCATTTGGAGTGAAGAGCAACCAGAAGCCGTTCAAGAACTGCCCATGCATCCCGAAAAATGCACTGTTTGGTGTGGTTTGTACGCTGGTGGAATCATTGGACCGTATTTTTTCAAAGATGCTGTTGGACGCAACGTTACGGTGAATGGCGATCGCTATCGTTCGATGCTAACAAACTTTTTGTTGCCAAAAATGGAAGAACTGAACTTGGTTGACATGTGGTTTCAACAAGATGGCGCTACATGCCACACAGCTCGCGATTCTATGGCCATTTTGAGGGAAAACTTCGGAGAACAATTCATCTCAAGAAATGGACCGGTAAGTTGGCCACCAAGATCATGCGATTTGACGCCTTTAGACTATTTTTTGTGGGGCTACGTCAAGTCTAAAGTCTACAGAAATAAGCCAGCAACTATTCCAGCTTTGGAAGACAACATTTCCGAAGAAATTCGGGCTATTCCGGCCGAAATGCTCGAAAAAGTTGCCCAAAATTGGACTTTCCGAATGGACCACCTAAGACGCAGCCGCGGTCAACATTTAAATGAAATTATCTTCAAAAAGTAAATGTCATGGACCAATCTAACGTTTCAAATAAAGAACCGATGAGATTTTGCAAATTTTAGGCGTTTTTTTTTAAAAAAAAGTTATCAAGCTCTTAACAAATCACCCTTTACATTAAATCATTTTGTTTTGTCTGCTTTTTAAATTGATATTGTGTTATTATACATTTTTATTCAATTTAATTTTTAAAATGTATCACTAAGGCATTTTTTCACGAAATTTGGGATCCCATTTTGTACTTTTTACATTCTTAAATTTTTGGGGGTTTTTGAAAAAATTCTAGACCAATTTAGGGGGTTTTTTTCTCATGATTTGGGGGGAAGATTCACAAATCACCTGGCAACACTGCTTTAGTGAGATCTCTCGCCGGGTGAGATGATTTTAATTTAGGTCTTTTTACGCTAATTCCTTATTAAATTTACATACGAGAATTATTCATCCCAAATTGAACAGTTTTTCACCACCACAGTGGTTGCATCATCTTTTCGTACAACTTGCAATCCCTTAACCCTACACTGAAAAAATATTGTCGTGAGGCCAAAGATTTTATGGGCTAAGGTCAACTTGACTTTAATAATCCAGAAAAAATCTTTAAAATCTTAAGTGCAAAATGCGCTTATTTGTGCAATTCAAGTGCTTAAAGTTTGATTTAAGCTTGTTTTGAGTTAAAATAAGAAAATTTTTACTTAATTCGTCTGTGAGAGTTAGCTAATGAGAACGCAAAATAAAGATTGCTCTCTTCGATACTCTCATAGATTTTCAACCCCCGAAAACTGTTTTTTTCTTACATACAGAGAATTTTCAATTTAATGTTTGGCTTTTAGTGTTGTTGTTTGGCTTGCATTTCGTCTGCTATCTTAAGCCGACTACGGATTAAAATAAGAAAACCTTAACTTGATATTCCTTTAAGAGTCATATCAAATCAGAATACAGAATATATAAAGGTTTTTGGTTTATTGTTCGCATGTATGGATGAAGCATTGTGAGTGTGTATGTGTGTGTTTGATTTCGAGCTTGTGTTTTTTTTTTGGCTTAGCTTGCATTTTGTTTGCCAAATTCTTTTAGTATTATTGTGTGCTTTGACCATAATTGACAGTAAACTATTTATTGTCTCCTCACAAGAAAGTGAGAAGAAAGATAAATTAATAAATATTTAAAAAATGGAAGTACATACAATATTTAAATGGTAAGTAATATTAAAGTTTATTATTTATATATTCCATGCATTTTACATTTTTCAGTTTTAAAGGAGCGTCAATGGCTTGGGTTGACCTATGTGTAAGTAGAGGCAAACTGACTATTTAATGCAACAAGACCTCGAAAAGTTGAATTCCGCTGAGTTGCTTGCTTCATGGTCCACATTTTCTGCTGACTTGGTAAATTAAAACACACTGAAAAAACAGTGAACCCTTTTCCATTGCAAAATGAACTAAACTGTAGTAATATTGACCATGATTTAGCCCTTAAGATTTTTTTCAACTTGTCTAGTTTATAATTCTCTTAAATTTTAGTTCATCTATAACATTGTATTTTAGTTCATTTTTACAACAACATAAGATTTATATACCCCTACCAAGTTAAAAAGTCAGTATTATTTTGGTTTACTTGCTTATTATTTGGGAAACCCGACAATAAATATTGGTTAACAGTCTCTTTAAAATGTCGACGACTAAACTATTTTTAAATCAATCATTCCACAGTACAGAGAAACTAAATAATTAAAGGAACAACAAACCGTTTTACTATTATGAAAATTTTCATACATTAAAATTAAACTTTCTTTACGCAAAAGTACTTTATTATAACAACTTATGATGAAAGTTCTTAATACAATGTTTTTTGTGGATAAAAATTATGACCACGTGGAACAGAGAGTAGTTCATTTGAACTCGCTGTTTGGACATTTTGACTTATCCTTAGTTTTTTATTCATCGTAAGTATATTTTTCACATCGTAAGTATATTTTGCTGAAAAAATGAAAGGATTAATGAAAATTGTTAAAAATTAACATGTAATAAAACATAATTTTTTAGCTCTTTATATTAGCTTGTAACTTACCATATTTTGGAGGCATTTTATCAAATGGTGTAAAGAATTCAACTTTTCTTTGGAAAACGTATCTCATACAATGTGTACCTGAAACAATTAGAGAAATAATGAAGTATTCTATATAAACTCATAAAACTGTGTTGTTATCGATGTGAAGGATATAATAAAATAAAAATAGCATAAAACTTACCAATTCTCTATTAAATTGTACGCTGAGGGGAAATATAAAAAGTTGTCCAAATACATTTGGGGATACTCTGAAATTAAATATTTATTTTTTACATTAAATAAAATTATTAAATTGATTTCCAAAAAAATCTAATAATAATATGCACAAAAAAACCAAATATTCTGGTTAATAGAAAGTTAAACAATCCTTACCTATTCACTATTAAATTACAAGCAGAGGAGTAACAAAAAGTTTTCTAAATTTTTAAGGGGTTATTCTGGAATTAAATATTTGTTTCTTACATTAAAAATATTAAATTGGTTTTCAAAAAAAATTGATTAAAGAAATACTAAAATAAGGTATTAAAAACCTGTAATTTTGATGATAAAAAGGTCATAAAAACGTAAATATTCTAGTTGAAAGAAAACAAGTTTTGAAAAGAAAACTTATCAATTCTCTATATTTTAAATTTGTTCGAATCCATCTGGAGTTTCTCTGAAATTAAATATTGTTTTTACAACAAAGAAAAACACTAAACTGGTTTCCAAAAAAAAAAAATTAACAAATTATAATATACATTAAAATATTCTTTTTAAAAGACGACATTAAAAAAATACTTACCAATTTATGACTAAACTATACGCTGAGATGTAACAAAAATTTTCCAAATTCATCTGGAATTGAAATTTTTTTACATTGAATAATAAAAATTTCAATACACTTTCAATTTCAACATTTTTCCCCAAATATTCTTAGTAACTTTTTTCTAAACTACCGATCATCATTTCGCCATCGTATATCTCATCGCTAAAATATTAATAACTTTCATTTAAAAGGTTTAATAACCAAATACCAATATATGTCTCAAAAATCCAAAATATTCCATGGCTTTATATTCCCTTGTTGCATACCTGCTTAAAAGATGCAACAACCCACGCCAACGCCAACTATACAACTGAAGCATGCCAAACAAAACAAAGCAAAGCCAAAACATTCCTACAACAACAAAAACACACGTGCCTTTATTGAAAACAACACCTCATCAAGCCAAATAAACCATCCGCGAAAAACAAACACACACAAACCACTAAATGAACAAAAATAAAAACAACCCCACGCTCATGTATACACAACAAAACTCAAGTAACATCATCTTTACATTAATCACATTCCACTATGCCGATAAAGATCTCTGCACTATGCATTAGTTCATCGCATCTGCTGACAATTTACTCTAAGAATAATATTCGTTAAGGCACACCAGTTTGTGAACGATGAAACGTTTAACTTAAAATTTGCAAAATTTTCATAAAATGTAATCTACCATTTTTGACTAAAATGTCTATAAATCTAATTGCATGTGAACTAAAAATATTTCATTGGGTAATTTTCTACCAACAATTATTAACTATAGGAATTGCCAGTAAGAAATTGCTATCCACTCTCAAGTTCATTTTTCGTAAACAAATATTTTCTCATACAAAAAAATCTTATAGTAAATTGCACTTATTATTTAGAAAGTACTTTACATTTCACAAGTAGTTTTATAGTATGACAAACGAATTTTTAACTACCAGTTAATAAATTTTTTAAGGAAATTTCCATGGTATTTTGTACGCCATGAACTAAACGATTGCTACTTAGAATTTGTAAAATTTCCTTTCGATTAGTTAATTTTCGTTGAAGATACGAAAAATGAACTAAAATTCTGGAAAATTCTTGTAATGAATTATTGTAAAAATCTTCTTAAATTTACGAGACACTTTTTTTCTGTGTACATATATGTCTTTATATTTTGCATTTTATTAATTATTTTTTATATTTCTATTATTTGTTATATATTTGTTTTTATTACTTTTTATTACCGTACTTTTGACACCACAACGGCTTGAATCAAGTAAATTTTTCTCTATTAATTTTTTGGGTGTACACCCATAGAAAAATTATTACCATACGGGCTCAAATCGATACCGTACGTTATTGATAGTTAGCCAACCCCGTATGGTACAATATCAATACCGAACGGTACAGGCGGTAGGCAAAGCATGAAAGTACCATACGGTATTATGAAAATACCAAAATGGTATTAAAAATAATACCTATGCGGTATTAATATTTATACCATTAAGTTATTGATGTATAAACAGTGTGATATTACCAAATAATACCAAATCGTTTTGGGTTTAATACAAACCCGGTATTTATTGTTATTATACATATTAGTTCAATAAAACACACGTAACAATGACATTTCCTTTAATACATTTATAAAATACATAGTACATGCACTTCACCACTTTTTTCATTCAAAATTATTCTTTGAATTTTATGTCCCATCACAGGCTCTGCATGCCTCAAGCTGTCTGTTGTGAGACTTTTGCTTTTGTATGTCTCTTACGTATCTAATGAGAGTATGGTTCCAAATTAGTAAACATTAATAATACTAAAACATTTTATACTTACGAATACTTCACTATATCCACAAATTTAGTTTTTTTTCAGTCATCATGTTTTCCAAGAAATATTGCAATTAACGCGTCTATTTACTTTATGTGAACAAACTAAGCTACTAAGGCGACCACTTAGTTTTTAGCAACGGCGACGTATCATATGTTAGGGGTATGTGATACCATAATAATACCGGATGTAAATGATTTGATAGAAAGTGGTATCAAAATTAGAAGGTAACGTGAACCAATCAATTAATACTAAACGGTAATGGCCACGTACCGCCTTTTTTCTACCAGTGTAGGACATGTTTTTCAACACTTTATTTTAAAGACGTTTTTTACTTGAAACATAGCATAATTACTACTGAATTTGGAAAATAAAGTTGTCGTTAACTCTTTGGCTCGGAATCAATACCAAAATTGTTAAAGTAAAGACAAAATCTTTGGAACCAGGCATGCTTTTTTTTAGTGTAATAGCCTTATTTATTACCCGATCTTACTCAAATTTAGCACAAGGTAACCTTTTCTGGTATCGATCAAACCTGCAAAATATTATCGAAGTTGGTTCAGATTTAGATATAGTTCCCATATATAGGTTAGGTTAAGTGGCAGCCCGATGTATCAGGCTCACTTAGACTATTCAGTCCATTGTGAAACTACATTGGTGAACTTCTCTCTTAAAGGGTGATACGGTCAAAATTTGGTCAATATAAACTTGACGTATTTCGTTCAATTTTGCATTTAAAAAACACCCCTCATTTTGAAGGTGTGTGTGTGTAGAATGTTGCTCCTATTTTGATTTTTGAATTCACTCTTCAGTTGTCAAAATGCCGTCCAAGCAAGAAGAGCAGCGTATCAAAATTTTTCTCGTGCATCGCGAAAATCCGAGCCCTCATTTTGAAGGTGTGTGTGTGTAGAATGTTGCTCCTATTTTGATTTTTGAATTCACTCTTCAGTTGTCAAAATGCCGTCCAAGCAAGAAGAGCAGCGTATCAAAATTTTTCTCGTGCATCGCGAAAATCCGAGCTACTCGCACGCAAAGCTGGCAAAATCGCTAAAAGTTGCCAAATCAACCGTTACAAATGTAATTAAAGTGTTTGGGGAACGTTTGTCGACAGCCAGGAAGTCTGGATCGGGGGGAAATCGAAAACCGGAAGCCGCTGAGACGACAAAGAGAGTTGTCGGTAGTTTCAAGCGAAACCCTAACCTCTCTCTTCGAGATGCCGCAAATAAGCTGGGTGTATCGTATACAACCGTGCATCGAGAAGGTAGTGACTTCAAATCGCGATGATAAACAAAATACGACGGCCAAAGCGCGATCCCGGAGGCTGTACACGACGATGCTGACGAAGTTTCACTGCGTGGTAATGGACGACAAAACTTACGTCAAAGCCGACTACAAGCAGCTTCCGGGACAGGAGTTTTATACGGCAAAAGGAAGGGGAAAGGTAGCAGATATTTTCAAGCACATAAAACTGTCAAAGTTCGCAAAGAAATATCTGGTTTGGCAAGCCATCTGTACCTGTGGCTTGAAAAGCAGCATTTTCATAGCTTCCGGGACTGTCAACCAAGAAATTTACGTGAAAGAGTGTTTGAATAAACGTCTGCTGCCTTTCCTGAAGAAACACGGTTGTTCCGTACTGTTTTGGCCGGATTTGGCATCTTGCCATTACGGTAAAAAGGCCATGGAGTGGTACGCCGCCAACAACGTGCAGGTGGTTCCCAAGGACAAGAACCCTCCCAACACGCCAGAGCTCCGCCCAATTGAGAAATACTGGGCTATTGTCAAGCGGAACCTAAAGAAGACCAAAAAACTGCTAAGGACGAGCAGCAGTTCAAGGCAAACTGGCTTTCTGCGGCGAAGAAGGTGGCTGTACAAAATCTGATGGCAGGTGTCAAGCGTGAGGCCCGGCAATTCGGATTTGGAAAATCGAAAGACTAACTGAATATTTTTCCTGAATTTTATACTAATTGAACTTGAAAAAGAAATTTAATTTGATTTTTTAAATAAACGATTTCACCGATTTACACGCGTTTTCCTTTTTATAGCCGAGTCCGAACGGCGTTCCATATTGCAGTGGAACCACTTAGAGAAGCTTTGAAACCCTCAGAAATGTCACCAGCATTACTGAGGTGGGATAATCCACCGCTGAAAAACTTTTTGGTGTTCGGTCGAAGCAGGAATCGAACCCACGACCTTGTGCATGCTAACCATTGCACCACGGTGGTTCACTCCCATATATATGCATCGCTCGATTATCTCAAATGTGGCCATAATACTCTTGTTTATTAACCAATGTTGCTCAAATTTAGATGTATTAGCCGATTGTATTTGGACTTACACGTAGCTCTTACATAAATATATTGACTTATTTTTACAAATTTATATTTGTTACCCGCACTAATTGAGCGATTTCCTCTTTTTATATCGCAAAATCACATAGTGGTCATTTAATAATGGAATCAATATTAGTGGCATACTAACTGTACGGTGCAAAATCAACTATAGCTCCTAATATAAAAATTTCTGTTCAGATTTTCATAAAACTCTCATAAACTGTACCCCTTAATGTTGTGGTGACAACCTTGGCTACACACTTCTTAAATATAGAAGTTTTTTAAAATATCAATTTACCTTTGCTTTTTCATTAATATTCTTTCTCTAAGATTTCTTCTGTTAAAAAAAAGCTTCAATTGTCCATTTTGTTAGCAATCATTTTTTTTTTAATAAAAATTTTTAAAAAAACTTCATGCACGTGATCTTTGCTTACCTGAGACCCACAATATTCTTAAATATGGAAATGCGGTTTATTTCCCAAACCTATACCATTGATACCCCACAAATGGGTGTTTACTAATTCAGTGTGGGTCATAAAGGGTGATTTGTTAAGAGCTTGATAACTTTTTTTTTAAAAAAAAACGCATAAAATTTGCAAAATCTCATCGGTTCTTTATTTGAAACGTTAGATTGGTCCATGACATTTACTTTTTGAAGATAATTTCATTTAAATGTTGACCGCGGCTGCGTCTTAGGTGGTCCATTCGGAAAGTCCAATTTTGGGCAACTTTTTCGAGCATTTCGGCCGGAATAGCCCGAATTTCTTCGGAAATGTTGTCTTCCAAAGCTGGAATAGTTGCTGGCTTATTTCTGTAGACTTTAGACTTGACGTAGCCCCACAAAAAATAGTCTAAAGGCGTCAAATCGCATGATCTTGGTGGCCAACTTACCGGTCCATTTCTTGAGATGAATTGTTCTCCGAAGTTTTCCCTCAAAATGGCCATAGAATCGCGAGCTGTGTGGCATGTAGCGCCATCTTGTTGAAACCCCATGTCAACCAAGTTTAGTTCTTCCATTTTTGGCAACAAAAAGTTTGTTAGCATCGAACGATAGCGATCGCCATTCTCCGTAACGTTGCGTCCAACAGCATCTTTGAAAAAATACGGTCCAATGATTCCACCAGCGTACAAACCACACCAAACAGTGCATTTTTCGGGATGCATGGGCAGTTCTTGAACGGCTTCTGGTTGCTCTTCACTCCAAATGCGGCAATTTTGCTTATTTACGTAGCCATTCAACCAGAAATGAGCCTCATCGCTGAACAAAATTTGTCGATAAAAAAGCGGATTTTCTGCCACTGATTTTGGTAATAAAATTCAATGATTTGCAAGCGTTGCTCGTTAGTAAGTCTATTCATGATGAAATGTCAAAGCATACTGAGCATCTTTCTCTTTGACACCATGTCTGAAATCCCACGTGATCTGTCAAATACTAATGCATGAAAATCCTAACCTCAAAAGAATCACCCTTTATAATCGGCTCCGCCCGAATTTCTACTTTACTTACTTGGTTGATTTCGGTTTGTTACTACACTAATGCAATAACAAATCGAAATCTATTGTTTTTAACACATTACTGAATTCACTTGATTGGCGAACGATCACACAATGCCTCGTTTCAAGTCAACAACAACTACTTTTATAACTATATGAAACTGGTATTAAGGACAAAACAATAATTCTAACGACAATATTAGTAGTGTTTTTCCTTATCTACGACGGGTTTCTCGTAGCTTACTATTTTTATGTTAGCCTGTTTCGAACTTATTGGACAGAATAAGGGAATTGATACTATTAAGTTACTAAAATGAAAATGCCAGATACCATTTATTTATTATAGTTAAGTGATGCGACTTAAAAATGGGTTTCTTAACACGAAAAAAAAATTGTTTGCCTAAGGTCAACTTGGCATTAATAATTCTGAAAAAAATCGTTATAATTAATGAAAACGCATTTAAATCAGTTGACTTTTAGTATCCCGGCAAAAAGCGAAAAGCGTTGCCAAAGAGCAGTGACAATGATCTTTTTGAATCCGGAAGTGGTGCAAAATTGGAGCAGAAGCAATGAATTTAACATGGGCTTGTCAGAGGATGGATGTCCACCATTTCAACAGCCGTTGCACTGAATATGCATCACTTCTTAAGGTGTGATCCGAATTCAGTGTTTTGGATGTGAATTAAAAACAAGTATATACGGCCGTAAGTTCGGCCAGGCCGAATCTTATGTACCCTCCACCATGGATTGCGTAGGAACTTCTACTAAAGGCTGTCATCCACAATCGAATTACTTGGGTTGCGATAACACTTGCCGATGGCAAGGTATCGTAAAACTTTTTAACACTGTCTTCTAAATTGTAAGTTAGCCCATACGGGGTATATACTAAACAAAAAAAGGCCGATTAAATACGTACATAATCTAGTTTGACAAAATTTTCTATAGAAATAAAATTTTGACAAAATTTTTTATAGAAATGAAACCTTGACAAAATTTTCTATAGAAATAAAATTTTGACAAAATTTTCTATAGAAATAAAAATTTGACAAAATTTTCTATAGAAATAAAAACTTGACACAATTTTCTATAGAAATAAAATGTTGACAAAATTTTCTATGGAAGTAAAATGTTGACAAAATTTTCTGTAGCAATACAATTTTGACAAAAATTTCTATAGAAATAAATGTTGACAAAATTTTGTATAGAAATAAAATTTTGACAAAATTTTGTATAGAAATAAAATGTTGACAAAATTTTCTATAGAAATAATTTTTTTACAAAATTTTCTATAGAAATAAAATTTTGACAAACATTTCTATAGAAATAAACTTTAGACAAAACTTTCTATAGAAATGAAATTTTAACAAAACTTTCTATAGTAATAAAATTTGACAAAATTTTCTATGGAAATAAAGTTTTGGTAGATTATTTTTGGCGATATGGACCAATTTTTGTGTAATAAGTCATCGGCTATATATAACTAAAGACCGATATGGACCAATTTTTACATTGCTGTTAGAGGCCATATATTGACAAAATGTACCAAATTTCAACCGTATCGGATGACTTTTGCTCCTCCAAGAGGTTCCGGACGTCAAATCTGGGGACGGTTTATATGGGAACTATATATAATTATGGACCGATATGGACCAATTTTTGCATGGTTGTTAGAGACCATATACTAACACCATGTACCAAATTTCAACTGGATCGGATGAATTTTGCTCTTCCAAGAGGCTCCGGAGGTCAAATCTGGGGATCGGTTTATATGGGGGCTATATATAATTATGGACCGATATGGACCAATTTTTGCATGATTATTAGAGGCCGTAAACTAACATCAGGTACCAAATTTCAACCGGATCGGATGAATTTTGCCCCTCCAAGAGGCTCCGGAGGTCAAATCTGGGGATCGGTTTATATGGGGGCTATATATAATTATGGACCGATATGGACCAATTTTTTCATGGTTGTTAAAAACCGTATACTAAGACCACGTACTAAATTTCAACCGGATCGGATGAATTTTGCTCCTCCAAGACGCTCCGGTGGTCAAATCTGGGGATCGGTTTATATGGGAGCTATATATAATTATGGACCGATATGGACCAATTTTTGCATGGTTGTTAGAGGCCGTATACTAACATCAGGTGCCAAATTTCAATCGGATCGGATGAATTTTGCCCCTCCAAGAGGCTCCGGAGGTCAAATCTGGGGATCGGTTTATATGGGGGCTATATATAATTATGGACCGATATGGACCAATTTTTGCATGGTTGTTAGAGACCGTATACTAAGACCACGTACCAAATTTCAACCGGATCGGATAAATTTTGCTGCTCCGGGAGGCTCCCCAAGCCAAATTTGGGGATCGGTTTATATGGGGGCTATACGTAAACGTGGTCCGATATGGCCCATTTTCAATACCATCCGACCTACATCAATAACAACTACTTGTGCCTAGTTTCAAGTCGATAGCTTGTTTCGTTCGGAAGTTAGCGTGATTTCCACAGACGGACGGACAGCCGGACAGACGGACGGACGGACAGACGGACAGACGGACAGACGGACGGACGGACGGACGGACGGACATGCTTAGATCGACTCAGAATTTCACCACGACCCAGAATATATATACTTTATGGGGTCTTAGAGCAATATTTCGATGTGTTACAAACGGAATGACAAAGTTAATATACCCCCATCCTATGGTGGAGGGTATAAAAATTGTGATAAATATTATGCTAACTAAGTAATTTATAAAAGTTTTATGATTTTTTATGTATTGTAATGCTTTTTTGAAATTTTTCTAGATTTGATATTACTAGGGTTTTTTTTCTCCGGGAACGGGATCCCGAGAATTCCTGGGAAATTGCTATTTTTTCGCTCCCGCTTTCCCCGGAATGAAGTGCGGGAATTCCCGGGAAATTTTCTTTACAATATTTTATGTATAATAGAGGGTTTTATATGGCAAATGAAAGTTGAAATCTAGCTAACGTGAATTTTGGAAGTGTAATGTGAATAACTATGGTACAAGTCGTAGTAGTTGCCTTGTGGAACATACATAGTCGTGGGTTCTAGTCCAAAATCCAAAGGGCTCCCAATTGTTAAAAAGAAGTTTGCACTTCCTAATTTATATTTGTCATATTTCTGTAATCCGACATTCCGATAGACTGGTAGACTGAGTAAACCTTTAAAAACAACGGGACATTTTACCTTATGTAACCCACCTTGGCAACTGCATAATTTCAAAATTTCATAATTATTGCAAGGATGTTTTTTTTATGAAATAAGAATATTCCAACCTTTTTTAAGATAGTTACTTTAATTTCAAATGTATACCTTCTGCACATTAGGCTTGACATCTATTGAAATTGGGGTTGAAAGCGCTTATTTATAGGGCAAACTGAAATCTAGTTAAAGTGGATTTTGGAAGTGTAATGTGAATGTCGTATTACATGGTAGCGTTTCCCTTTTGGGAATATTGACTGAACATGTGCATTTATTGACCCCGTTTAACGATGGTGAAATCGAAATAAGTTTCGTTCATTTCCAAACAGTTTTTAGTGTTTGAAAAAACCCCACTACATTAATAGTGTTCTTCCGAAAACTATACCGAAAGAGACTGCCTTAACCATTGTCAAAATGTTTTGTATTACAAAATATTTCGTATTTTAGTATGATTTATGTCTGATGTAAGAGAACAACATAATATATATTGTTAGTTGTCCAGAGAGCGCCTTATAACCGTAGCTTTAGGCGATTTCTAATTTATTCAAATGTCTAAATGTATTCCACATCAAAGCAGGTTTCCCTTTGACCGAGATCCCGGGAAATTCGAAATAAATTCCCGCATTCCCGGGAATGCAAAAAGTCCGGGAAAAATGGAAAAATTTTTTTCCATTTTATTATTTCTTACTCTGTTTTTAACTTATTTGAAACAAAAAAAAAGTAAAAATTACATATTAAAAATATGAAAAAACGAGTTATAAAAAAATTGAATTAAAAGAATTTCCTCTGTAGTTAAAATAAAGAACATCTTTGGGAGGATATTTTTGGAAGTGCTTTAAAGTTTTGTCTTTACAAGAACTTCCATTTTTTTGCTGGGATCTTGACTACAAACCAAAATGCGTTCTTGAGAAATGGCATAATTTCTACTTGAAGTCGGCCATGTATTTGGAAATCTAAGTTGTCGCTAAAACGTTTATAAATGATTTTGAGAGCTCATAAAGAAAAAAAAAGGTGCAAAAACAAATAAATTAAAAATTGTTGCTTACAATCAAGTACGCAAAACTCAAATCTAAAAGAGAATTGTGTCTTAAATGTATCCTTATCCCGGGTATGTTTTTTTTTTCAGTGAGCAATTGGGAAAAAATTAACTAAAAATGAAGAAAAGGTTCATTGGCTCATAAATGAGCCTTTAATGTTAACACACTGTTAAAAAATATGTTTTTCATATGTTCCGATGTAAACAAAATGTGTTTCGGACACAATTTTTAAACACAATATATTTAATTGCAAACATGTAATGTTCCTACACTAACACTAAATGTTTGGGACACATATGTTAATATGTTAGAATATATCAGCGATAGTCAACCTGGTCCCTACCGCCCACTAGTGGGCGTTATAGACTTTTTTGTGGGCGGTAGGATTTTCCTAAGTATATTATATATTTTAACTATCTTATTGCTTTTAGTTTTATTTAAAAGACAGCGTGCTGCAAATGTAAAGGGTGGTTAAAATTTCAAGGGCCGATGTTGATTTTGAATAAAACACAAACTATTTAGGAAATTATTGTAATTTTATTTTATTATGATATATTGGTATTACTCAATTATGTATGGAACAAAATATCGGCCAAATGGGCGCCGCGACCTCGGTGGCACACCTTCATCGATGACGCTGGGGCATAATGGAGGTTCTATGCCGTTAATGTGCCGAATTATCTCATCCTTTAGCTCTTGAATTGTTGCTGGCTTATCGACGTACATCTTTTCTTTCCAATAGCCCCAAAGAAAAAAGTCCAACGGTGTCAAATCACATGATCTTGGCGGCCAATTGACATCGCCATTACGTTAGATAACACGGCCATTGAATTTGTTGCGCAAAAGAGCCATTGTTTCGTTGGCTGTGTGGCAAGTGGCACCGTTCTGCTGAAACCACATATCGTCCACATCCATATCTTCCAATTCGGGCCATAAAAAGTTCGTTATCATCTCACGATAGCGAACACCATTCACAGTAACTGCCTGACCGGCCTCATTTTGGAAAAAATACGGCCCGATGATGCCGCCAGCTCATAAACCGCACCAAACAGTCACTCTTTGTGGGTGCATTGGTTTTTCGACAATCACTCTTGGATTCTCATTCGCCCAAATGCGGCAATTCTGTTTATTGACGAATCCACTGAGGTGAAAATGTGCCTCATCACTGAAGATGATTTTCTTCGAAAATTGATCATGCACTGTTGCCATTTCTTGGAACAATTCTGCCCATTCACGACGTCCATGGTTCAAATTGAGAAAGTCTGAAATAGAGAAATGTTAACCCTTTCACTACCGAAATAAAACTAATAATAAAAACTTTTATTTTTCTTCTGTTTTTACTTGTACTAACAGCATGCAGAACAAAAATTGTCATTTTGAAAACCTATCTCAATTACTTCAAAAGCTATATGAGCTTGGTCTGAAAATTAGATTCTTGAATTGTGACCAAATGGCCTTACGAAAATAAGCGCTATTTGGCCTATAATATCTTTCAAACTGTTAGAAAAAAATACAAAAAAGAACACGTAAAAGTATCAACTATAGTTTTTGTATGAATGTCCATTTACTAGAAACATACAGTACAAAAATTGTCTCAAATTTTCGTATTTTTCGTTTATTGTTAAAGAAAATGTATAAATGTATTTTAAACCTCACCAATATGGACAATATTTGTATCTTATTTAGATTAAATCCTTTACTTTAAAATAACATCGAGAAATAAATCGAAACTAAGTAGGAAAATAGAATTTGGTGTCTTTTTCGAATGTCCTTCTAAGTGGACATCGGTAGTGAAAGGGTTAAATAAACTTCAGAAAAAAAACTTGGCGTTTAGGTGTGGTTCACATCCAACGTCGGCCCTTACAATTTAACCACCCTTTACAAGCTTAAAACGCAATTCCATTGTTTACTACTTACACACACACAGACGATGTCGGATATTGAAAGTTGTGGCAACATAAAAAATACCTCTTTTATATCCAAATATGTGAAAAGATGAATACCTTTTCCTACATCATATTTAGTCAAATCAGGATTTAGTGCTGTTAACCACACCCCAGCAAAAAAGCGTCGCCAAAAAAGTAATGAAAATGTTCTTTTTGGATCCGGAAGTGGTGCAAAATTGACGCAGAAGCGATGAATTTAACATGGGCTTGTCATAGGACGGAAGTCCTCCATTTCAGCCGTTGCACTGAATTTGCATCTTTAGGTGTGATCCGAATTCAATGTTTTGGATGTAAATTAAAAAATTCTATGGTATTTTGGCAAATAAATAATTTTTATAATTTTTATGTTAATGGATTCTAACGCTTGTTGGAAACGTTTGACCTCAAATATTTTCAAAAATCAACAATTTTTTAGATTGTATTTAGCATTTTTTTCGACAAAATTTAAATGATTTGTAACATTTTATGAATTCTTAGTCTGTTTTTAAACTATTTGAAACAAAACAAGTATATACGGCCGTAAGTTCGGCCAGGCCGAAGCTTATGTACCCTCCATCATGGATTGCGTAGAAACTTCTTCTAAACACTGCCATCCACAATCGAATTACTTAAGTTGCGGTAACGCTTGCCGATGGCAAGGTATCTTAAAACCTCCTAACACCATCTTCTAAATTGTATGTAAGTCCATACGTGGTATATATTAAATCAAAAAAGATCGATCCAATACGTATATAATTCAGTTTGAGAAAGTAGACATAAAATTTTGACAAAATTTTCTACAGAAATAAAATTTTAACAAAATTTTCTATAGAAATAAAATTTTCACAAAATTTTCTATAGAAATAAAAATTTTGACAAAATATTCTATAGAAAGAAAATTTTGACAAAAATTTCTACAGAAATAAAATTTTAACAAAATTTTCTATAGAAATAAACTTTTGACAAAATTTTCTGTAGAAATAAAATCTTGGTAGATTATTTGTGGCTCGAGTGGCAACCATGATTATGAACCGAATAAAATTTGAACAAAATTTTCTATAGAAATAAAATTTTGACAAAATTTTCTATAGAAATAAAATTTTGAAAATGATGAACCGAATAAAATTTTAACAAAATTTTCTCTAGAAATAAAATTTTGACAAAATTTTCTATAGAAGTAACATTTTGACAAAATTTTCTATAGAAATAAAATTTTGGTAGATTATTTTTGGCTCTAGTGGCAACCATGATTATGAACCGATATGGACCAATTTTTGTGTGATTGGACCAATTTTGGTATGGTTGTTAGCGACCATATACTAACACCACGTTCCTAATTTGAACCGGATCGGATGAATTTTGCTCCTCCAAGAGGCTCCGGAGGTCAAATCTGGAGAACGTTTTATATGGAGGCTATATATAATTATGGACCGATATGGACCAATTCTGGCACGGTTGTTAAAGATCATATACTAACATCATGTACCAAATTTCAGCCGGATCGGATGAAATTTGCTTCTCTTTGAAGCTGCGCAAGCCAAATCTGGGGATCGGTTTATATGGGGGTTATATATAATTAAGGACCGATATGGACCAATTTTTGCATGGTTGTTAGAGACCATATACCAACACCATGTACCAAATTTCCGCCGGATCGGATGAAATTTGCTTTTTTTTATTAATTTTATAATTATGGACCGATGTGGACCAATTTTTGCATGATACTAGATACCATATACCAACACCATGTACCAAATTACAGCCGGATCGGATGAAATATGCTTCTCTTAGAGGCTCCACAAGCCAAATCTGGGGATCGGTTTATATGGGGGCTATATATAATTAAGGACCGATATGGACCAATTTTTGCATGGTTGTTAGAGACCATATACCAACATCATTTACCAAATTTCAGCCGGATCGGATGAAATTTTATTCTCTTTGAGGCTCCGCAAGCCTAATCTGGGGATCGGTTTATATGGGGGCTATATATAATTATGGACCGATGTGAACCAATTTTTGCATGGTTGTTAGAGACCATATACCAACACCATGTACCAAATTTCCGCCGGATCGGATGAAATTTGCTTCTCTTTTAGGTTCCGCAAGCCAAATCTGGGGATCGGTTTATATGGGGGCTATATATAATTATAAACCGATGTGGACCAATTTTTGCATGGTTGTTAGAGACCATATACCAACACCATGTACCAAATTTCAGCCGGATCGGATGAAATTTGCTTCTGTTTTAGGCTCCACAAGGCAAATCTGAGGGTCCCTTTATATGGGGGCTATACGTAAAAGTGGACCGATATGGCCCATTTTCAATACCATCCGACCTACATCGATAACAACTACTTGTGCCAAGTTTCAAGTCGATAGCTTTTTCCCTTCGGAAGTTAGCGTGATTTCAACAGACGGACGGACGGACATGCTTAGATCGACTCAGAATTTCACCACGACCCAGAATATATATACTTTATGGGGTCTTAGAGCAATATTTCGTTGTGTTACAAACGGAATGACAAAGTTAATATACCCCCATCCTATGATGGAGGGTATAAAAAGTTAAAATTACCCATTGAAAGTATGAAAAGTTATAAAAAATTTAAATAAAAGAACTTCCTGGTAGTTAAAATAAAGAACATCATTGGGAGTGCATTCTCTTGAAGTGCTTTTTAAGTTGTGCCTTTGAAAGAACTTCCAAATTTTTTTTTTGCTGAGATCATGAACAAAGAAAGCCTCAGGGATCCCATTAAATACTCAATATTTCACTACACTTAATTAAAATTACTTAATAAAATGTAAAAACCTAATAAATAAAAGCAGTTTATCAATAAACAAGACTGTGGATTAGGTAAGAATATTTTTCTATCACTCGAGGTGAAAAAGGGTTGACTACCCCTGGAATATATTATGTTTGGGGCATAAATGCTTCATAAAAATAATATGTGTGTAAACATATATAAATTTACAAATTTCAAGTAAACATATATATGTTGTAATATTTGATTCAAAGAGCGACAGAGAGAGAGTATAGAGAAAGACATAGAGATGGAAACCGAGAGGGTTGACGAAAGTTATCAATATAACACAGCGAGAGAATCAAAAGAGAGCAATTTCTGTGAAACTGGTTGTATGTTATTTCGGAAAACTGTTTTATGATAAGGCCAAAAAGTTGATATGCTTAAGTCTAAATATTATTTAATTTGAATTGTTATTAGAATCATTATTCGGAGTAAAGAGAATAGACATTCGGAACCAAGAGAATAGACATGAAAAACAAAACAGCATGTGTTTTCGCCTTGAGAGCAGCATTTTATGCATGTGTGGACATGTGTTTTGTTTAACATTTTAGCATTATGGGCACATTTTTATACCCTCCATCATAGGATGGGGGTATATTAACTTTGTCATTCCGTTTATAACACAACGAAATATTGCTCTAAGACCCCATAAAGTATATATATTCTGGGTCGTGGTGAAATTCTGAGTCGATCTAAGCATGTCCGTCCGTCCGTCCGTCCGTCCGTCTGTTGAAATCACGCTAACTTCCGAACGAAACAAGCTATCGACTTGAAACTTGGCACAAGTAGTTGTTATCGATGTAGGTCGGATGGTATTGAAAATGGGCCATATCGGTCCACTTTTACGTATAGCCCCCATATAAAGGGACCCTCAGATTTGGCTTGTGGAGCCTAAAAGAGAAGCAAATTTCATCCGATCCGGCTGAAATTTGGTACATGGTGTTGGTATATGGTCTCTAACAACCATGCAAAAATTGGTCCACATCGGTCCATAATTATATATAGCCCCCATATAAACCGATCCCCAGATTTGGCTTGCGGAGCCTCAAAGAGAATAAAATTTCATCAGATCCGGCTGAAATTTGGTAAATGATGTTGGTATATGGTCTCTAACAACCATGCAAAAATTGGTCCATATCGGTCCTTAATTATATATAGCCCCCATATAAACCGATCCCCAGATTTGGCTTGTGGAGCCTCTAAGAGAAGCATATTTCATCCGATCCGGCTGAAATTTGGTAAATGATGTTGGTATATGGTCTCTAACAACCATGCAAAAATTGGTCCATATCGGTCCATAATTATATATAACCCCCATATAAACCGATCCCCAGATTTGGCTTGCGGAGCCTCAAAGAGAAGCAAATTTCATCCGATCCGGCTGAAATTTGGTACATGATGTTAGTATATGATCTTTAACAACCGTGCCAGAATTGGTCCATATCGGTCCATAATTATATATAGCCCCCATATAAAACGTTCTCCAGATTTGACCTCCGGAGCCTCTTGGAGGAGCAAAATTCATCCGATCCGGTTCAAATTAGGAACGTGGTGTAGTATATGGTCGCTAACAACCATACCAAAATTGGTCCAATCACACAAAAATTGGTCCATATCGGTTCATAATCATGGTTGCCACTAGAGCCAAAAATAATCTACCAAAATTTTATTTCTATAGAAAATTTTGTCAAAATTTTATTTCTATAGAAAATTTTGTTCAAATTTTATTCGGTTCATAATCATGGTTGCCACTCGAGCCACAAATAATCTACCAAGATTTTATTTCTACAGAAAATTTTGTCAAAAGTTTATTTCTATAGAAAATTTTGTTAAAATTTTATTTCTGTAGAAATTTTTGTCAAAATTTTCTTTCTATAGAATATTTTGTCAAAATTTTTATTTCTATAGAAAATTTTGTGAAAATTTTATTTCTATAGAAAATTTTGTTAAAATTTTATTTCTGTAGAAAATTTTGTCAAAATTTTATGTCTACTTTCTCAAACTGAGTTATGTACGTATTGGATCGATCTTTTTTGATTTAATATATACCACGTATGGACTTACATACAATTTAGAAGATGGTGTTAGGAGGTTTTAAGATACCTTGCCATCGGCAAGCGTTACCGCAACTTAAGTAATTCGATTGTGGATGGCAGTGTTTAGAAGAAGTTTCTACGCAATCCATGATGGAGGGTACATAAGCTTCGGCCTGGCCGAACTTACGGCCGTATATACTTGTTTTTCTTGGTTCATTAAAAGAAATCGGAACGTACGAGGAGTAAGTCAAAATATTCAGGCAAAGGAAATTAAAAAAGGTGGAAAATATACAAAAATTACAAAGGGATCTTCATAAAAATTGCGAAAGGGCACTATACTCTTTTTAGAGTTGGGGCAGTAAAATGAAAAAAGGAGAAAACAGTGAAAAATTAAAAACAAAGTTTAGTTCCTCTTTATTAATAAGTAGTCCAAGAGGTTGACGGACACCTTCAAATATAAAAGCGGGCATTAAGTTCGAGTTTTGCAGCTAACACAATTGAAGAAGTTTATTTTCTTTAAAATGAATTATTAAAGAAAAGTAAAAGCAAAACAGGGTCATTTTAGAGCGATAATGCCAACTTAATACCGGCCTTAAAGGTAACAAGTATATACGGCCGTAAGTTCGGCCAGGCCGAATGTTATGTACCCTCCACCATGGATTGCGTAGGAACTTCTACTAAAGGCTGTCATCCACAATCGAATTACTTGGGTTGCGATAACACTTGCCGATGGCAAGGTATCGTAAAACTTTTTAACACTGTCTTCTAAATTGTAAGTTAGCCCATACGGGGTATATACTAAACAAAAAAAGGCCGATTAAATACGTATATAATCTAGTTTGACAAAATTTTCTATAGAAATAAAATTTTGACAAAATTTTTTATAGAAATGAAACCTTGACAAAATTTTCTATAGAAATAAAATTTTGACAAAATTTTCTATAGAAATAAAAATTTGACAAAATTTTCTATAGAAATAAAAACTTGACACAATTTTCTATAGAAATAAAATGTTGACAAAATTTTCTATGGAAGTAAAATGTTGACAAAATTTTCTGTAGCAATACAATTTTGACAAAAATTTCTATAGAAATAAAATGTTGACAAAATTTTGTATAGAAATAAAATTTTGACAAAATTTTGTATAGAAATAAAATGTTGACAAAATTTTCTATAGAAATAATTTTTTTACAAAATTTTCTATAGAAATAAAATTTTGACAAACATTTCTATAGAAATAAACTTTAGACAAAACTTTCTATAGAAATGAAATTTTAACAAAACTTTCTATAGTAATAAAATTTGACAAAATTTTCTATGGAAATAAAGTTTTGGTAGATTATTTTTGGCGATATGGACCAATTTTTGTGTAATAAGTCATCGGCTATATATAACTAAAGACCGATATGGACCAATTTTTACATTGCTGTTAGAGGCCATATATTGACAAAATGTACCAAATTTCAACCGTATCGGATGACTTTTGCTCCTCCAAGAGGTTCCGGACGTCAAATCTGGGGACGGTTTATATGGGAACTATATATAATTATGGACCGATATGGACCAATTTTTGCATGGTTGTTAGAGACCATATACTAACACCATGTACCAAATTTCAACTGGATCGGATGAATTTTGCTCTTCCAAGAGGCTCCGGAGGTCAAATCTGGGGATCGGTTTATATGGGGGCTATATATAATTATGGACCGATATGGACCAATTTTTGCATGATTATTAGAGGCCGTAAACTAACATCAGGTACCAAATTTCAACCGGATCGGATGAATTTTGCCCCTCCAAGAGGCTCCGGAGGTCAAATCTGGGGATCGGTTTATATGGGGGCTATATATAATTATGGACCGATATGGACCAATTTTTTCATGGTTGTTAAAAACCGTATACTAAGACCACGTACTAAATTTCAACCGGATCGGATGAATTTTGCTCCTCCAAGACGCTCCGGTGGTCAAATCTGGGGATCGGTTTATATGGGAGCTATATATAATTATGGACCGATATGGACAAATTTTTGCATGGTTGTTAGAGGCCGTATACTAACATCAGGTGCCAAATTTCAATCGGATCGGATGAATTTTGCCCCTCCAAGAGGCTCCGGAGGTCAAATCTGGGGATCGGTTTATATGGGGGCTATATATAATTATGGACCGATATGGACCAATTTTTGCATGGTTGTTAGAGACCGTATACTAAGACCACGTACCAAATTTCAACCGGATCGGATAAATTTTGCTGCTCCGGGAGGCTCCCCAAGCCAAATTTGGGGATCGGTTTATATGGGGGCTATACGTAAACGTGGTCCGATATGGCCCATTTTCAATACCATCCGACCTACATCAATAACAACTACTTGTGCCAAGTTTCAAGTCGATAGCTTGTTTCGTTCGGAAGTTAGCGTGATTTCCACAGACGGACGGACAGCCGGACAGACGGACAGACGGACAGACGGACAGACGGACGGACGGACGGACATGCTTAGATCGACTCAGAATTTCACCACGACCCAGAATATATATACTTTATGGGGTCTTAGAGCAATATTTCGATGTGTTACAAACGGAATGACAAAGTTAATATACCCCCATCCTATGGTGGAGGGTATAAAAATGAAATTAAGTAGAAAACACGATAAGTTAAATGCATTTAAAATGATGTTAAATGCCAGTAAAAAACTGTTCACGCCTAAATAAATTTATGTGTATATTATAAAATAATTTATGTATGTTTATACTCGACTCCACGTTCTTCTTTTGTTAGAGTTTTTGAATCCCTTCCAAAATTTCAAACTTTTATACCAAAAACTGTTTTTTGTTACAACATTATTATTTTTGCAATCAAAAAAAAAAAATATATATTTTATCCAACAGCTCAGTCCATTTCCTTTATATCAAGCACTGTTTCTGACTGTAAATCGTTAATAACCCACATTTCGAAGATTCATTATAAAAATTTAATATAGTATAAATATAAATGTATTATATCTAATTATACAATTATTTTTCGAGCTTTATGGACAGACATAGATTAAGGAACATGGTTAATAGGGCCATTGAAAAGAAAACGCCAGATACAAATCTGTACACGCCTGGACTGTACATGTTTCGGTTCGGGCGAATGAACCTTTCCACAGCCTTTAGTATAGATCTGGCTGGGAGAGATAACTCAATTTTGGGCCCTTTATGCTAACTCCTTAAGCCTAGTACTAAGATCACGTTTTCACGCGAAAAACTGTTATACTTCATATAAAAAAAAGGTTAGCGCGGAATAAATGCGAAATCTTTGTTTTGAGCATTTTAAAGCAAGCATTCATACAACCCTGGATTTTTCGCACGAAAAAATAGGCAGGTATATTATTTCGCATAAATAAGTTAACATCCCTGGGTTTGAGACCCTATTTACGGTGATAAATGAAGATAATCGTTTTTCGCATAAACGAACTTAGTACTAGGCATTATGGAGAAAACATTTGGGAAATTTCCTCTTACAAATTGAATCATCTTTTCTCCCACTGTACATCATCTTTTCATATAACTTTCAAGTGCCATAATCTTATTTTTATTTCGTTTTGTTACATAGTAATGCAACAACACGAAATTTATTTTTAGAAAGCTAATTTGTTAGAATTCACCTAAGTGGTGAACAGTCGAACAATGCTTATTGTTTCTACAGTCAACTACAACAACATGTGACAACTTACAGAAACTGGTTTCCAGGATACAACAACAATTCTAACGCGTACATAAGTCGTGTTTTTCCTAGTTTTTTTTTTTTTTCAATGGCTCTATTAACCATGTTCCTTCTTCCAAGCATATAATATTTTTCAAAATGCTTCCAAACATATAATATGATCACATAAAATAAACATATTAATGTTTCGGCAGTATTCAATAATATATGTGCTTCCGGCAAAATAGGTTGGAACATATGTTAGAGAAGTGATTTTTTTAGGGTGCATGTAAGAAGGCGAACACTTATTTACGTGTATTTCTTATGGGAAGCCCAAAAAACCGCGACGGAATACGGTGACGGCTAGCGCGTGTCGCCAAATTAAAATCTATTCTAGTTCCTTGACGGAAAATGGTATAGTGTTGCCATCGCTTATCAATTTTTTTAACTCAAACATTTATGTATTTGATTTCTTCCAATATATAATATGTTTGAAAGCATATTGGCCTTTTGGACTACTTATTAATAAAGAGGAACTAAACTTTGTTTTTATAGATCTTACTGTTTAATTTTTCGTTGTTTCCCCCTTTGTTAATTTTACTGTCACAACTCTAAAAAGAGTATAGTGCCCTTTCGTTATTTTTTATGAAGATCCCTTTGTAATTTTTACATTTTCCACTGCTGTTTTTTATACCCTCCACCATAGGATGGGGGTATATTAACTTTGTCATTCCGTTTGTAACACATCGAAATATTGCTCTAAGACCCCATAAAGTATATATATTCTGGGTCGTGGTGAAATTCTGAGTCGATCTAAGCATGTCCGTCCGTCCGTCCGTCTGTCCGTCTGTCCGTCCGTCCGTCTGTCCGGCTGTCCGTCCGTCTGTGGAAATCACGCTAACTTCCGAACGAAACAAGCTATCGACTTGAAACTTGGCACAAGTAGTTGTTATTGATGTAGGTCGGATGGTATTGAAAATGGGCCATATCGGACCACGTTTACGTATAGCCCCCATATAAACCGATCCCCAAATTTGGCTTGGGGAGCCTCCCGGAGCAGCAAAATTCATCCGATCCGGTTGAAATTTGGTTACATTTTGTCAATATATGGCCTCTAACAGCCATGTAAATTTGGTCCATATCGGTCTTTAGTTATATAGCCGATGACTTATTACACAAAAATTGGTCCATATCGCTAAAAATAATCTACCAAAACTTTATTTCCATAGAAAATTTTGTCAAATTTTATTACTATAGAAAGTTTTGTCAAAATTTCATTTCTATAGAAAGTTTTGTCATAAGTTTATTTCTATACAAATGTTTGTCAAAATTTTATTTCCATAGAAAATTTTGTCAAAATTTTATTTCTATAGAAAATTTTGTAATCTACCAAAACTTTGTTTCCATAGAAAATTTTGTCAAATTTTATTACTATAGAAAGTTTTGTTAAAAATTCATTTCTATAGAAAGTTTTGTCAAAAGTTTATTTCTATAGAAATGTTTGTCAAAATTTTATGT
Organism: Haematobia irritans; assembly: GCF_050003625.1. NCBI lineage: Eukaryota > Metazoa > Arthropoda > Insecta > Diptera > Muscidae > Haematobia > Haematobia irritans. Next base: position 113,781,438 of record NC_134398.1, on the reverse strand, counting down.
CTATAGAAAATTTTGTAAAAACTTTATTTCTGTAGAAAATTTTGTCAACATTTTATTTCTATACAAAATTTTGTCAAAATTTTATTTCTATACAAAATTTTGTCAACATTTTTATTTCTATAGAAATTTTTGTATTGCTATAGAAAATTTTGTCAACATTTTACTTCCAAGTCAAGTTTTTATTTCTATAGAAAATTTTGTCAAATTTTTATTTCTATAGAAAATTTTGTCAAAATTTTATTTCTATAGAAATTTTTGTCAAGGTTTCATTTCTATAGAAAATTTTGTCAAAATTTTATTTCTATAGAAAATTTTGTCAAACTAGATTATATACGTATTTAATTTAGGCCTTTTTTGTTTAATATATACCCCGTATAGGCTAACTTACAATTTAGAAGACAGTGTTAAAAAGTTTTACGATACCTTGCCATCGGCAAGTGTTATCGCAACCCAAGTAATTCGATTGTGGATGACAGCCTTTAGTAGAAGTTCCTACGCAATCCAAGGTGGAGGGTACATAAGATTTCGGCCTGGCCGAACTTACGGCCGTATATACTTGTTTTTTTTTTTAATTTCCCTTGTTTGAATATTTCGACTTACTCGTTCTACGTTCCGATTTGTTTTGACGAACCAAGTAAAAAAAATAATGCCAAAATGATAAACAAAACATAAAATACATTCTCTTTTTTTAAATGTCTATTCCCTTGGTTCCGAATGAATATTCTCTCCGAATACTCATTTTAATATTCAAATTAAATAATATTTTGACTTAAGCATTGTAAATTTATATTTGTTTATATTCACACATATAATTTTTCCAATCACTTCTAGATTTGGTACGTAATTTGCAGGTTAGATGTAAAGACGACGTTAATAATAAAAAGTATATACGGCCGTAAGTTCGGCCAGGCCGAAGCTTATGTACCCTCCATCATGGATTGCGTAGAAACTTCTTCTAAACACTGCCATCCACAATCGAATTACTTAAGTTGCGGTAACGCTTGCCGATGGCAAGGTATCTTAAAACCTCCTAACACCATCTTCTAAATTGTATGTAAGTCCATACGTGGTATATATTAAATCAAAAAAGATCGATCCAATACGTATATAATTCAGTTTGAGAAAGTAGACATAAAATTTTGACAAAATTTTCTACAGAAATAAAATTTTAACAAAATTTTCTATAGAAATAAAATTTTCACAAAATTTTCTATAGAAATAAAAATTTTGACAAAATATTCTATAGAAAGAAAATTTTGACAAAAATTTCTACAGAAATAAAATTTTAACAAAATTTTCTATAGAAATAAACTTTTGACAAAATTTTCTGTAGAAATAAAATCTTGGTAGATTATTTGTGGCTCGAGTGGCAACCATGATTATGAACCGAATAATATTTGAACAAAATTTTCTATAGAAATAAAATTTTGACAAAATTTTCTATAGAAATAAAATTTTGAAAATGATGAACCGAATAAAATTTTAACAAAATTTTCTCTAGAAATAAAATTTTGACAAAATTTTCTATAGAAGTAACATTTTGACAAAATTTTCTATAGAAATAAAATTTTGGTAGATTATTTTTGGCTCTAGTGGCAACCATGATTATGAACCGATATGGACCAATTTTTGTGTGATTGGACCAATTTTGGTATGGTTGTTAGCGACCATATACTAACACCACGTTCCTAATTTGAACCGGATCGGATGAATTTTGCTCCTCCAAGAGGCTCCGGAGGTCAAATCTGGAGAATGTTTTATATGGGGGCTATATATAATTATGGACCGATATGGACCAATTCTGGCACGGTTGTTAAAGATCATATACTAACATCATGTACCAAATTTCAGCCGGATCGGATGAAATTTGCTTCTCTTTGAGGCTCCGCAAGCCAAATCATGGGATCGGTTTATATGGGGGTTATATATAATTATGGACCGATGTGGACCAATTTTTGCATGATACTAGAGACCATATACCAACACCATGTACCAAATTTCAGCCGGATCGGATGAAATATGCTTCTCTTAGAGGCTCCACAAGCCAAATCTGGGGATCGGTTTATATGGGGGCTATATATAATTAAGGACCGATATGGACCAATTTTTGCATGGTTGTTAGAGACCATATACCAACATCATTTACCAAATTTCAGCCGGATCGGATGAAATTTTATTCTCTTTGAGGCTCCGCAAGCCAAATCTGGGGATCGGTTTATATGGGGGCTATATATAATTATGGACCGATGTGAACCAATTTTTGCATGGTTGTTAGAGACCATATACCAACATCATGTACCAAATTTCAGCCGGATCGGATGAAATTTGCTTCTCTTTTAGGCTCCACAAGCCAAATTTTCTATAGAAGTAACATTTTGACAAAATTTTCTATAGAAATAAAATTTTGGTAGATTATTTTTGGCTCTAGTGGCAACCATGATTATGAACCGATATGGACCAATTTTTGTGTGATTGGACCAATTTTGGTATGGTTGTTAGCGACCATATACTAACACCACGTTCCTAATTTGAACCGGATCGGATGAATTTTGCTCCTCCAAGAGGCTCCGGAGGTCAAATCTGGAGAATGTTTTATATGGGGGCTATATATAATTATGGACCGATATGGACCAATTCTGGCACGGTTGTTAAAGATCATATACTAACATCATGTACCAAATTTCAGCCGGATCGGATGAAATTTGCTTCTCTTTGAGGCTCCGCAAGCCAAATCATGGGATCGGTTTATATGGGGGTTATATATAATTATGGACCGATGTGGACCAATTTTTGCATGATACTAGAGACCATATACCAACACCATGTACCAAATTTCAGCCGGATCGGATGAAATATGCTTCTCTTAGAGGCTCCACAAGCCAAATCTGGGGATCGGTTTATATGGGGGCTATATATAATTAAGGACCGATATGGACCAATTTTTGCATGGTTGTTAGAGACCATATACCAACATCATTTACCAAATTTCAGCCAGATCGGATGAAATTTGCTTCTCTTTTAGGTTCCGCAAGCCAAATCTGGGGATCGGTTTATATGGGGGCTATATATAATTATAAACCGATGTGGACCAATTTTTGCATGGTTGTTAGAGACCATATACCAACACCATGTACCAAATTTCAGCCGGATCGGATGAAATTTGCTTCTCTTTTAGGCTCCACAAGCCAAATCTGAGGGTCCCTTTATATGGGGGCTATACGTAAAAGTGGACCGATATGGCCCATTTTCAATACCATCCGACCTACATCGATAACAACTACTTGTGCCAAGTTTCAAGTCGATAGCTTGTTTCGTTCGGAAGTTAGCGTGATTTCAACAGACGGACGGACGGACGGACATGCTTAGATCGACTCAGAATTTCACCACGACCCAGAATATATATACTTTATGGGGTCTTAGAGCAATATTTCGTTGTGTTACAAACGGAATGACAAAGTTAATATACCCCCATCCTATGATGGAGGGTATAAAAATAGGAGAATAAAGCATATTGTAGCTTATTATTTTCGAAATGAAAAATAACAGTTTTCTGTGCCAATTAAACAAAAAGTATTGGTGACAACCACAACCACTAAATTGGAAATAATAATTTCTAATTCGAGTAGGTTAAAAAACTGGGTATTAAGTTTAATTTTAATGAAAACATAAAATGTATGTTTTAAATGTCGTAAAATTATATTTTTCCGCGCAAGTATTATTTCTATTTTTAGTGTAACTTTCCCAAAAATATCGTGAATGGACGTTAGTTGTAAGAATTATATGCTTCTGTGCAAACATTTTTTGTATAAAACAATTTATTCACGTAAACATATTATTTTGTAACATATTAACATATCGATAGCAAACATAATATACTAGTTTTCACACACAATATTCTTATACCCACACATATTGTGTTAATTTTTTTTTTGTCCCAAACATCTTATTTTTATATCCAAACATATAAAAATACACTTTTTCCTCCGTGTAGTCATTGTTGTTGCCTGGCCACGTGGATATTATTTTTTCTTGACATAGCTCAAAAAATAACAAGCCATGGCATGTTTTTATTAAACTTCAATGTTTAATATTGAAAAATCATGCTGTATTGTCAACAAAAACGGTCGAAAACATGAAAAAAGGAAATATTCGCCGAAAAGCTTATTGTATTTGTCGCCTATCGTTATGGTTATATTTACACACTTAAGATGGTTTTTGAAATAACCAGACGGCATATAAACTTTTTGTATACACTCCTTTCGCATTGTATACATGTCACATAAATTGAAAAATTTAATTGATTTGAATAAAGGTTGCCTGTCTGTTTTTCCTCGATCTTGTCACCTAAAGAGATTAGACTCTAAATTCTATCGTACCCTGTTGCATAATCAATTTTGGCAAAACTTCTGATGGATGGTACTGTCTCAATTAATTTCAATGGCTTTCTGCAACCACATTGTTGACCACATTTGTTAACATTTTAACTCTATCAGTTTCATTTATTATTAAAATCTAAAAACCAGGACATGACAAGCTAACAAAGTTCAATGGCGATTAGGTAGGACAACGTCACACAACATGACCATGAGCAAATACAACAAACTTGGGACAAGATCTCTTTCATCTTTGGCCAAGAACTGAACATCATGTCGAAATGTACAACTGTGTATTACATAATAATGTCACTTGAGTATCCCGACAAGGGAACATGTCCTTTGGGTATAGCCCATATTCGCCTTGAGTGGAGCCCAGAAACTGTCATAAAACTTTTGCCACGTTTGTGCACCCACTTTGAGCATGTACTACATTCCGGGCAAGTACGCATAAACGCAAATGGAGAGAGGGCCAACAAAGAAATGACTTTAGTCTCCCCCTCTAAAGTCTCACGCCATGAATCTTGTACATTTCATTTCACTTCATTTCATTCCATGCCAATGGTTCACTCATACACATTCACTCACGTGCCAAGTAAATGAGAGAAGGACGGGTGGACGAGTCGTTGGATGGTTGAACGGTTGGTTGGCTGCAAGCCAACTTAATTCATGAGGTCAAAGTGACTCCTCGTTCTTCCTGTAACCATTGCCAATAACTATGATTTTGAATAGTAGAAATGGGTTGATGGATTAGGTTTTTAAGAAAATCCGGGTTTTCTTTTTAGTGTGGCATAGTAATTCCTATTACTTTTGACCGGGTGAATCATAAGCTGTTGTTGTATAAGCTGGATAGGATTGGATTGGCCAGGACACTTTTGGCTTGGATTTCGTCGTATCTTGAGTATCTTTGGTGATTCCTATTCGAGGTGCTTTGATGTCCCATCAGGTGTGCCTCAGGGTAGTCATTTGGATCCTGTTTTATTTTAGTTATTTATAACCGATTTACCTCAGTCCGTAGTTAACTCTAGGATTTTGATGTATGCTGATGATGTTAAGTTGTTCTCCTCGTTCGATAATTCTGGTCGGGTGCATTTATGACAGGATGATTTGGATAGCTTTGGTGATTGGTGTAGGGTAAATCTAATGGATTTGAACTTGAAGAAATGCAAGTTTATGCGTTTCTTCAGGTCTAGGTCTATTGATGTCCGGTATAGTATACAGGGCACGTTATTGGAAGAGGTTGATTCTTTTGTTGGTCTTGGCATTGTTATGGATCGTAGGCCTAATTTTAATGATCATATTAATTCAATGGTTAATAAGGCATCTGGGGTTCTAGGATTCATAAAGCGTTGGGCGAAGGAGTTTTCGGACCCTTATGTTACCAAGAGGCTTTTTACTGCCCTTGTTAGACCCATTCTGGAGTATGGTAGAGTATGGTGATTTTGGAGCCGACGGATGATGTTGAGCTCCATGATGATGTATAGGCTAGTTTGTGGGGATATTCCATCCTCTGAATTGATATCTAGGATTAGGAAAAATGTTCCTTTTAGGGCATCTAGGAATTACCGGTTTCTTTTCATTGATTTCCAACGAATTATGTTCGAATTATGCTTCTGTGGAGCCTATTCGTAGAATGTTCATTAATTTTAATTCGTCTAGTTTACACTAACTTAAGTACTGAAATTGTGAAGTCCAGAATTTTAGCATATTTGGATGTCTAATACATTTGTTTTATTGAATAACCTAATATTTGGTCTTGTGTTGTAATATATCCGGCTGATGAGTCCTTCTCTGTAGCTGGTTAAATCCCTCTGCCTCTACCCGGCCATGGTCCGGATCATGGAGTGTACGCTGTCCCTACGTCATGGGGACGAGGCCCTCACGGTAGCAAGGGGCGGGAAAGTGGGCGATGGGAACGTTCGAAAAAATTAATGGTTGTGTATAGCCTACACCCGAAAGTCACCCTTTCGGCATCCGTAGCATGTCTAAAATGGATTTCATTAGAAAAATCTTCATATATCAAAACCATTTCATTATTTTAATGATTTCCCTCTTACCAGAAATGATTTGGCACACTTTTCGGATATTTTTGGAATTTAATATCTGTATAAACTGCAAAAATTGCCCGGATCCAAAGAGTTTGTCGTAACACTAATAATTTGGTATAAATTCCAAACCAAAAAATGGCAGAGTTCTCTTAAATTTGAGTTTTGAATATTTGATACTACACACAAGAAATTATCACCCAAATTTTTTCAATTAATCACTTAATTGAATTTGGAAACGGATTCAATTAATATGTTAATTGATTCAATTAATTATTTAATCAAATCCGAATAAAAACCAATTAAAAAATGATTGATATTTGTTATGTTTTCAATTAAAATATTAATTGATTCAATCAAATTGTTAATCAATTCGGACAAGAATTTTCATTTACAAACGTGATTGAAAATTTTTCCGTTTCCAATTAAACATGTGATTGATCCAATCACCTTTGTGATTGAAATTGAATAATTTTGAGCAATAGAAAGAGCGAAAAGAGAACAAGATAATGGGTATTTATTCAACAATGTATGATGTAACGAACGTTTGGGTTTTTGTTTTTCGCGCAAATTGAAACATGATTGGCGACATTCTGTCTGCTGCATTCAAAATGTGTGCATAAATATTTTGAACGCAACAACAAATCATAGCAAAGGGTTGAAATAAATAAAGTGTGCAACAACAAATGGCCACGTGGTAAAGGTGTGAAAAAAATATGACAGGACGCATTTGAAATTACTTGTGTTTGTGTTTTGTGGTGTTGTAAAAATGGAAAACAATCTACGTTTATTGAAGGTAAGAAATTGAAGCCTGTTTACATTAAACTGACTAAAATAATATATTTTTTATTCATTTCTTTTAGTGAACAATTTTATTTCGTGATAATTTTATCAAATATATAAGAATATAAGAATATGATTGTAATCAAAAGGTGGGTACCGTATTGATTCCTGAAAATTAAAAATTTCTTTCATTCCTAGTTTTCTTAAAACCAAGAGCGGTATGGGTTTGTTGGAAGATTCACCTTGAAGTTGCGAAGTAGCGTTGGCATTAAATTGCATTTTTGTTTTTCCTGCTTTTTTCAGTTTGAACCCACGTAGAGAGCAGTATATCTGATATATAAACTAATGCGCTGAATTATGTAATGGTAAAAAAGTTCTTTCTTTTGGATTTAAAAATATGAGAAATATCCGAAAATTATAAAAATATGTATTTTCCATTTATATTTTTTTTTATTTCCAGAATTTGCAAAGTATCATCAATATAATACCAAATATTACATTGTTTTGCTACTATTTTTGGCTTTGATTGGTTCAAATTTTAATAGACGATGTGAATGTGTGGAAATTTTGGAAAGTAATTGTTACTAAAATTAAATTACCGAGCTCTTTAATACACCTTTTTATACTAAACAACTACAACTGCAAAAGAATATTATAAATATGCAACCTGCACCCTCAAAAAAATCGCTTCTCTAACATATGTTCCAAACATATTTTGCAGGAAGCACATATATTATTGGATACTGCCGAAACATTAATATGTTCGTTTTATGTGAGCATATTATATGTTTGGAAGCATTTTGAGTCCAAAAATAGTTTATGCTTGGAAGAATTCCCCAAAGAAGATTGTGCTCATTCCCTCACATAATTTTCACTTCCACGAAATTTTTGAGTTCTTCGCATCTTTTTCTGTAATACAAATATGCTGTTTTTTTTTTTTCAAATGTCTATTCTCTTGGTTCCGAATATTCATTCTAATATTCAAATTAAATAATATTTAGACTTAAGCATATTAAATTTTTGGCCTTGTCATGAAACAGTTTTCCGAAACAACAAACAAGCGGTTCCACAGAAATTGCTCTCATTTCATTCTCTCGCTGTGTTATGTTGATATCTTTTTATTCAACCCTCCCGGTTTCCATCTCTATTTCTTTCTCTATACTAACTCTCTCTCTGTCGCTCTCTGAATAAAGTATCCCAACATATATATGTTTACTCGAAATTTGTAAATTTATATATGTTTACATTCACACATATTATTTTTATGAAATATTCATGCCCCAAACATAATATATTCTAACATATTAACATATGAAAAAACATATTTTTCTAACAGTGTGGAACTTGATATTCCAGGTAATGTTTAACAAAATTAACTCTTAATTGAACAAAATTAAATTCGAATTAGTTTATTTTTTTAACCCTTTAGTTGTTATTGGTCATAATTGTATGTCTAAGTTATGTTAGAATAAAACACAAAACAAAATTCTTTAGTCTATAGCATAATTCAGACAAATAAAATATTGAAGTTTTTTTATAAGAAACGCATATTTTCTGTTACTTCAAATAAAACTTAATAAGATATTGGGGCGCAATTTTTTCTTTCATTTCAATCACGAAAATCGCGGATTCAATAATTTTTTTAATTGAAATGTCTTCAATCACGAAAATGATAGTATCAATCACACTTTTTGATTGAAACCCATCACGATTTTCAATTAAAAATGTAATTGACTTTTGTCACGGAATCAAATAATTGTGTGATTAAATCAATTAAAAACGTGATTGATTTTTAACATAAAATGCCATCACAGTTTTAATTGAATCAATTAAAATTTTAATTAATTTCGCGACAAAAATCAACTATTTGATTCATTCAATTAAATAATTAATTAAAATTGGCAATAAATTTCATTCAAAAAATGTATATATTGCGCCCCAAAGTTTTAGTTTTATTTGAAATAAAAGAAAATATGTGTTTCTTATAAAACATATTCAATATTTTATTATTTTTTGAATTATGCAATAGACAAATAAATTTGGTTCCTCTCATTTGTGTGTTTTGTTCTAACATAACTTACACATAACAAAATAAACTATAGAAATCATTATCTTGCTTATCATAATAACCATGTCAGCATATTCCTTCTAATATGTAGATGCGCCTATATTTCGAATAAATCAGCAGCCTGTAAGCTAAATTAGATTTTCTGAAAGTAAACAGCAAAATTAGAATTTAATATTGTTAAATAGAATATCAAGTTAAATTCTTAGTTCCAGGATGCAGATGTATAATCTTCTTTTGCAGTTGTAGTCTCTTAGGATAAAAATGTGTTTTAATGAGTTCCGTCCTAAAGAAATAACTTTTTTACCATTACATAATTCAGCTCATTAGTTTATATATCAGATATACTGCTCTCTACTTGGGTTCAAACTGAAAAAGGCAGGTAAAACAAAAATTCAATTTAATGCCAACGCTACTTCGCAACTTGAAGGTGAATCTTCCAACAAACCCATACCGCTCTTGGTTGTAAGAAAACTAGGAAAAAAATGTAAGGTATGTGAATATATTTTCTGATTCAATCACGAAATTAATTGATCCAATTAATTTTTTAATTGAAATGTCTTCAATCACAGAAATGATAGTATCAATTAAAAAATTAATTGAAGGTCAATTAAAAAATTAATTGAACCAATTAAAAAATTAATTGATACTATTAATTTTCGTGATTGATTTTTGTTTCATTTAAAAAAATTGTTGATTCAATTAAATTTTTAATTGAATATTTTTTAAAACTCAATTAAAATTTTAATTGCAAAATTTTTCGTGAAATTTTTTTCTGTGTGTTGAGAGCTGTCCAGTTGCAGCCTGCGAAAAAACTTGGAATTATGCTTTGTGCCTTTGTTGTGGATCACAACCTCTCATTTAGTGTAGTTAACCATTTAAGTCAAGTCCTTAAGGAAGGCATTCCTGACTCCAATATTAAAAAAAATCAGTTTGGATCGATTAAAAGCACAAAAAATTATAACCACTCAACTTGGGCCGGAAAATACTATTATAATAAGTAGCTATTGCAAATCGAAGTTTTATTCTCTAGTGATTGATGAAAGCACTGATTGTACAGTGAACAAAAACTTAGCAATAATCATACGAATTTATGATGGAAAATGACAGCGGACGGCATTCTCGATGCCACTTTGGGCACTTTAGATAAGTATAATATTCCATTAATGAATATGGTAGCTGTAACTACTTACAATTGCTCAGTTATGAGAGGGGTCAAAAATGGCTTCAAGCCAAATTGCAATCCCGGGTCCCACATTTGGTTTCTAATGGCTGTATTTGCCATATTTTAAATTTGGTATCATGCGCAGCATTTAAATTTTCAATTCCAAATGATATTTATGAGTGAATTAAATTTTTATTTTTGCAACAGCGCACAACGTAGATGGTTAGTTTGGATGGGTACAAAATATACCGGAATGATAGACCGAGACGTGGTGGTGGCGTAGATAGCCAGAAAGGATCTGATGTCCAAGTTCTGTTATGGTTCGAGTACTGGTAGTTCTATAGAATCTTTGGCTGTAATGATTGAGTCACTTGGACGGAATCTACTTGTCAGTTGTGTATATCGCCCGAACGATAGCATACCATTTGGTAGCTCTTTCACTCACCTGGCCTCGTTGACGGTGGCATATACGGACGTTATTATTAGAGGAGATTTCAATTCCAACTTGCTCACTGGAAATGTCAACGTTGGGCCTGTCTATTGCGAACGCATCTACTCCGACACACTATACAACTACCAATAGCACGCTGCTTGATCTTTTCTTTGTCAGTAGTAGAAGTGATGTGCTGCTCTATGATCAGCTGCAAGGCATAGTAATTACAGGTAAAGTCACGAGCAAACGTGTGTACACTAGATAGGGTCACGAAAAAAAGTTGATGCGGTCACCCCCCAGTTTTGTAGCATATTCGAAGACAATTTCAGAACACCAAAACTTTTTTTTTCGTGCACCCTACGACCCCCCGAAATACAATTTATTGTGCTATGTCGTCATTTGAAGTCCGATCGAAAAGAAACGCATATCGTTGTTCGTGGTTGATCAGGGGCTATATTTCGTGCATTGGGCATTTTTGACTCCAACGTCAAATTTGATTTTTAATTTTTTTTATTTCGCTTCGTATACCCCTATGATGCCCATTTCTGATAACCATTATAAAGATCTTAGCAAAATATGAATATTTTGCTTTTGAAGTATTTACTTATATTCATAAACAAAAAAGTTACAGAGATTTTAAAAAGTCAATAGGTCACCCTACACATCACCAAATAGTTTTTGCTGTGTTGTCATGATGTCCGATCGAAACCACATGCACATCGTTATTCACATCTACGAAATTAACTTATAAGGCATTTAGAACACAAAAACCTCTTTTATCTGTAAATTTCTAACGGTACCTTTGTATACATACTCGTTGTTTGCACTACGGCATTTTCTGCGTTATGCAAAGTGCATGTGTTTTTGCTAGAATAATTTGAGAGCCTACTGTTTTCATCACGTTTATTTATAAGGTTTAAGGTTTTATAAGTTGGAATTTTCGTAATTTTCCACAATTCTGTTACCACTTTTATTGCAACTTTTATATAACATGTAAGCTTTTTATTTTTTTAACACTTGCGGTGCCTGTTTTCTTTAAATATAAAAGGAATTCAATAACTTGATGATTTGTTGGTAATTTAATTTTGTCGATATACCGACCTTCGAATTTCATTTTGTTTTCACTTTTTTCAAATACTATCAACAGCCTTCTCTCACAAAAATATGGACAGACTTAAAAAATCATGTAGCGAAAGTGATTGTTAGAATTTAAAACAGTAGGCTCTCAAGTTGTTCTAGCAAAAACACATGCACTTTGCGTAACGCAGAAAATGCCTTAGTGCAAACAACGAGTATGTATACAAAGGTACCGTTAGAAATTTACAGATAAACAGGTTTTGTGTTCTAAATGCCTTATAAATCAATTTCGTAGATATGAATAACGATGTGCATGTGGTTTCGATCGGACATCATGACAACACAGCAAAAACTATTTAGTGTTGTGTAGGGTGACCTATTGACTTTTTAAAATCTCTGTAACTTTTTTGTTTATGAATATAAGTAAATACTTCAAAAGCAAAAGTTTCATATTTTGTTAAGATCTGTATAACGGTTATTAGAAATGGGCGTCATAGGGGTATAAGAAGCGAAATAAAAAATTAAAAATCAAATTTGACGTTGGAGTCAAAAATGCCCAATGCACGAAATATAGCCCCTGATCAACCACGAACAACGATATGCGTTTTTTTTCCATCGGACTTCAAATGACGACATAGTACAATAAATTGTATTTCGGGGGGTCGTAGGGTGCACGGAAAAAAAGTTTTGGTGTTCTGAAATTGTCTTCGAATATGGTAAAAAACTGGGGGGTAACCGCATCAACTTTTTTTTCCTTTAGGCCGTGACCCTATCTAGTGTACACCCCATGATATTTAGAAAGTCAAATTAAAATGACAGGTCACTTAAGTTGACATTTTGTGTATGTGTAGTGTTGTTGTACTGTAACACAATGTAAATAAAAGAAATTTTTTTGTACACAAAGAATGTAAACAAACCTACTAAACGTAAACAAAGCCTTTGACAAGATGAATGTCGATATTAGTCACATGATTGCATGACTTTACCTCTTTAAAATGCCTTGGATCAGCTGTCAGCCTCGTGTTTTTGCAAGCACGATCTTATCTTCATGACATACAACTTTCGGGTTATACGATGTGATCAGGAGTATTCGTACAGGGATTTCAGGAATTTAAATTACGATGCCTTGGGGCAACTTTTCTTGGACATAAACTGGGAAGATATATATTGTTGTCCCACGGCTGAGGAACAGGTCACTTTTCCTAATAGGAACATATTGCGTCTTTATGATACTTGCGTACATACTCGGACGAAACGTATAACTCCGAAGTCGAAACCGCGGTTCAACAGTGGAATTAGATGTGCCATAGAGAGGAGGGATATGGCCTACATGAGGTGGAAATGTTTCAAATCGCCTGCTCTGAAGGACGAATTCCGTACAATCAGGAGTAGTGTAAATTCCATGAATAAAGAGGCGAAAATTCGTTACTATTCTTCCCGTTTTAGTTCTTCTGTTGAGTCAAGTTCTAAATGGAGACTGATAAAAGACTTTTTTAATTTACATCCAAACCATTGAATTCGGATCACACCTAAAGAAATGATGCAAATTCAGTGCAACGGCTGTTGAAATGGAGGACTTCCATCCTATGACAAGCCCATATTAAATTCATCGCTTCTGCGTCAATTTGGTACCACTTCCGGATCCAAAAAGAATATTTTCATTACTTTTTTGGCGACGTTTTTTTGCTGGGTATTGCATGATAAGATGATGGGACACTTGACGCAATTCTCTTTGATATCGACTAGACAATCAGGTTTCCGCCCGGGACATGGCTGTCTTACTGCCCTAACGGACGTGTGTGAGGATTTGAGGACTGAATTAGACAGTGGTATGGTTGGTTTTCTTGTTTTACTGGACCATTCGAAAGCATTCGACACCGTCAATCATTCCCTATTATGTTTAAAACTGGGAAAGTTCTTCAATTTCTCTTCACGTTCTGTCCGTCTGCTGAATTCTTATTTAAGCGAACGAACACAGTCTGTGCATAATCGGACATGTGACTCTGATGTTTGTTCATGTTTAAACGGTGTTCCCCAGGGATCTGTTCTTGGCCCCCTGCATTTTTCCGTTTATATCATCGACCTTTCGATGTATGCCAATGACGTGCAGGTCTATATAACTGGGGATTCTGGGACAATTTACGATCAGGCTACTTTGTTGAATGACGATCTGACCAAAGTTCAGAGATGAGCGACAGCAACTCTCTACCTTAACCCCAGGAAGACCAAATGTCTTGTTTTGGGTAATCGCGGTTTTCAACTTCCAAGTGATACCGATATCGTTCGCAACGGCCAGAGGATAGAGATTGTGAACTCAGTGAAGAACTTGGGCATTACGTTAAATAGCACTCTTACTTGGACGAACCATATGAATAATGTTATAGGACAGGCATATTCAAAACTAAGGTCTTTGTGGCATATCCAGCACCTAACTCCACTAAATATTCGAATTCTTTTGGCGAAATGTGTGATTATTCCGAGTTCCGACTATATGGGTGTGAGCTATTTGCGAGATGGGATGCTGCAAGTAAAAAGAAATTGAATGTTTTATATAACAATATAATTAGATATGTGTATCGACTTAATCGTTTCGAACATATATCTCGGTACAGTGGCTTGGTCTACGGTACACGCAAAAAAATAATTCTTTCCTCCCAAACGAAATTTTAGACAAACAAAGTTCGTTTCTCATTTGCTTTTCGCTGTAAGGAAGTGTATTTGGAAGAAAAGTATATACTTTTTGTGATAAACGTTTATTCTTTTCCAGGATGTAAAAACAATTTCATAAATTTCATAAAAACATTATTTTCTTGCAAATTGCATTGTCCCTCACATCTTTCTCACATCCACGAGGATTTTTAGTTCTTAACACCTTTTTCTGTAATACCAACAATGTAGAAGAAATTATACGATTTTATAAATTTTTAAAATTTTTTTTTACCTTTCGCCTGGACGGAGAATCGAACCGCGGACCATGCACATTGTAAGCCAACACACTAACCACTGAGCTATGTACCTGTTATGGTCATCAATAGATAAATATCCATATAAGTTATATTTATATAGCATAGCTTGCGGCGCCCACGAACCGAATAAACAAAGTTTATTTACCGGAAAAAACATTTAGTTTGGCACCGTGGAGCAGTGGTAGCTACGTCCGACTCTCATGCCAAGGGTCGTGGGTTCGATCCCTGCTTCGGCCAAAGTTTTTTTTTTTTTGCTTTTGTTTTTTTTTACATATATTCCAGATATATTCGGAAGATTCCGAAAAAATGTTCAACATTACATTGTACTATATTAAATTTTGAACTGTAAAATGTGTCTTATTAAAGACCTAAAGTCAGAAAAGAACAGTGTTTGATATAAACGAAATGGACTGTGTTGTTATTTCAAAAATAACTTTTTTTATTGAAAACATAAAAATTTTGTAACAAACGAATTTTTTTGGTGATAAAAGTTTAAAATTTTCGAAGCAATTCAAAAAACTCTAACAAAAGAAAAACGTTTTCGGTACACGTTTTCCAAACGTTTTTTTTCTTTGCGTGTATGTCTTTGGAAAATCTGCTTAAATAGAGGACTCGGAAACCTCCTTATCTCTGCAAGAGGCTTCAGTTTGCGAGATCCAATCGGGGCAAAACATTGACTCCATTTCGGTACCGATCCATGTTTTCGGAATGGCACTTCCTTGTAAATGCAGTGCGACTCTGGAATGTTCTTCCACATAGTCTACAGCTTAACAACAACGTAAATGTTTTTAAGGAAAAACTTATTACTTATCTTAACCAAAACTAGTATAATATACAGATCTATGCTAACTTTTACTTAATTTTTTTTTCGTTTTTACACTGTTAGAAAAATATGTTTTTCATATGTTCCGATATAAACAAAATGTGTTTCGGGCACAATTTTTAAACAAAATATATTTAAGTGCAAACATGTAATGTTCCTAACTAACACTAAATGTTTGGGACACATATGTTAATATGTTAAAATATATTATATTTGGGGCATGAATGTTTCATAAAAATAATATGTGTGAGTGTAATCATATATAAATTTACAAATTTCGAGTAAACATATATAGTTTTACAATTTCTATGAAACGGTTGTATGTTGTTTCGGAAAACAGCTTTATGATAAGGCCAAAAATTTGATATGCTTAAGTCGAACTATTATTTAATTTGAATATTAGAATGAGTATTCGGAGTAAAGAGAATAGACATTCGGAACCAAGAGAATAGAGATTTGAAAAAAAAACAGCATGTGTTTTCGCCTTGAGAGGAGAATTTTATGTATGTGTGGACCAGTGTTTTGTTTATCATTTTGGCATTATGGACACACATTTTTTAACGGCCTTAAAAATGAAATTAAGTACAAAACAAGATAAGTTTTAAAGGCATTTAAAATGGTGTTAAATGCTAGTAAAAAACGGTTAACGCCTAAATAAATTTATGTGTACATTATAAAATTATTTATGTATGTTTACACTCTTCTTTTGTTAGAGTTTTTGATTTTCTTCCAAAATTTCAAACTTTTATACCAAAAACAGTTTTTTGTTATAAAATTTTTATTTTTGCACTAAAAAATAATATTTTATCCAAAAGCCATTTCGTTTATATCAAGCACTGTTTCTGACTGTAAATCTTTATTAACCCACATTTCGAAGTTTCATTATAAAAATTTAATATAGTATAAATGTCTAAATTAAAAAAAAAAACGGTTCGGTCAGAGCAGGGATTGAACCCACGACCCTTTGCATGCAAAGCAGACATGCTAACCACTGCTCCACGTGGCCAACAAATGTATGTTTTTGTTAAATAATGTTATGTTTGCATGGGCTCATGGGCGCTGCAAACTATGCTATATAAATGTAACTTATAACGATAATTGACTACTGGTGACTATAACAGCTACGTAGCCCAGTGGATAGTGTGTTGGTTTACAAACTGTATGGTCCTCGGTTCGATTCTCCGTCCAGGCGAAAGGTAAAATTTAAAAAATTTATAAAATTGAATAATTTCTTCAACATTATTTGTATTACAGAAAAAGGTACCATATAAAACAAACATATTAATGTTTCGGCAGTATCCAATAATATATGTGCTTCCTGCAAAATATGTTTGGAACATATGTTAGAGAAGCGATTTTTTTGAGGGTGTACTTATTGTTTTATACAAAATAATTATCATAATGTTATATCTATATTCAAAATTTCATTTTAATTAAACTTAGCTTATATAATTATTTATATATTTTTATTATTTTTTTTTTTTATTTTCCATTAATTTAATTTGATTGTCTTAATTGCCTTTTTATATTATTTGGAATCTTTTTAATACTTATACATTTTTATTTATATTAAGGTGTGGAGAATATCGTAATTGTATCATATAATTCATGTACTTTAATTTATAAGATCTAAATCTTGTTGTGCATGATAAAATAAAAAAACAAACAAACGTAAAGCAGACTTTATTAAATTTCAAGAATATTTCGGAACCGATACTCATAATATTATTAAATACTCTTCAACATGGTGGCTATCTCGACAAGATGTTACTAATCGAATTCTTGAGCAATGGGGGCCCTTGAAGTATTATTTTGCTTTGCCCGATTTTGAATCGGAGTCGAAGAAAGATAAAGTTAATTTTTTTATTATCGGTTCTGTCAAATAAATTTTATAAAATGCACTTTCTATTTCTCCAATACGTACTAAAGATTATACTTGCTTTAAAGAAAAGTCCAAAAAAAATTACATAAAATTGTGTGAAGATTTGCGAAAAATAATTAATTTTGACTATGAAATTTATACTTGGTTTAGTAAGTTTGGTCCCTCAAATGTTATATCCGGAAATAATAACACTATTGTACCACTTTTGCTTAAAATGGTCCCAAATGAAAAAAATAATTTTGAATTAATTAACACACAATATAGAGCCTTAGCGGATAATAATAATAGTATAATACAAACTAAAGATTTATTGAAATCCACATCTACCTGTTGTTATAACATTAATATAACGAAAAACATGTTATGCAATGATACTAATTTACAGAAGTAAGTCTTTTTATGTTATGCTTTTTTTATACATATATACATTATTCGTCAAATGAAATGAAATTAATCATTTTATGTTTGTAATAAATATGCTAAAAGTATACATTTTGCATTTTTTAAGATAATGTCAGAATTTGATATTATATAATTTTAGCACCTTTACTTTTTTAAAACATTTTTAGTACTTTTTCCTCAACCTCATTTATCATCCCTGATAAATACCCATTCTCTTGTTCTCTTTTCGCTCTTTTCATTGCTCAAAATTATTCAATTTCAATCACAAAGGTGATTAGATCAATCGCGTGTGTAATTGGAAACGGAAAAATTTTCAATCACGTTTGTAATTGAAAATTATTTCCGAATTGTTTAACAAATTCATTGAATCAATTAATATTTTAATTGGAAGCGTAACAAATATCAATCATTTTTCAATTGGTTTTTATTCGGATTTGAATATATAATTAATTGAATCAATTAACATATTAATTGAATCCGTTTCCAAATTCAATTAAGTGTTTAATTGAAAAAATTCTGGTGATAATTTTTTGTGTGTATGTATACCAAATTTGGCCAACATTTTTTGATATTTAGATATTATTTAGAAGTTCCGCTCATAATATTCTGAAATAAGAGTACAGTTAATATTTTAACAATGTGTGCCAAATTTGGTCAAAATCGGTTAGATGGGGGAAATTTTTTAGCGACATATGTGGCTTTAAATCTAGGACCAATAAAATTACAATTAAATCATTTATCAAATTGTCATTGTCTTTTCGCGGTTTACTAATAAAGGTACTGACGTTTAAACAAATGCCAGTTTAACAAGGGAGTAAAGTATAAAGTTTTGTTATTAGTAAAATTAAAAACTAAATTTAATTTCATGAAAAAATTAAAAAAAGATGTGGGAAAAGTATCAGTTATAAAGCAATTTCAATGAATAATTAAAATTCACGAAAAAAGCCAAACTGGATCATTAAAACATTTCGTAAGTGTATGTGAAATTGTATTTGACATTATGATTTTCAGCGTTACGGAGTAGTTAGTGCAAGAAAAAGCGTGTTCACGTTATGCGGTGTTCACGCTATCGCTAGTACACTGTGTATATGGGAGCTATATCTGTGGATTTATGACAAAACCCCAGCCACAAACTCCATTGAACACGATGCATTAAAACGTCAACTGTTTGTGATATGAACCTAATTTGAAACTAAGGCATAACATTCTAACTACTGAGATGTTTTTATACCCTCCACCATAGGATGGGGGTATATTAACTTTGTCATTCCGTTTGTAACACATCGAAATATTGCCCTAAGACCCCATAAAGTATATATTCTGGGTCGTGGAGAAGTTCTGAGTCGATCTGAGCATGTCCGTCCGTCCGTCCGTCCGTCTGTTGAAATCACGCTAACTTCCGAACGAAACAAGCTGAAACTTGGCACAAGTACACTGTTAGAAAAATATGTTTTTCATATGTTTCGATATAAACAAAATGTGTTTCGGGCACAATTTCTAAACACAATATATTTAAGTGCAAACATGTAATATTCTCAAACTAACACTAAATGTTTGGAACACATATGTTAATATGTTAGAATATATTATGTTTGGGGCATGCATGTTTCATAAAAATTATATGTGTGAATGTAAACATATATAAATTTACAAATTTCGAGTAAACATATATATGTTGTGATATTTTATTCAGAGAGAGAGAGAGTATAGAGAAAGAAATAGAGATAAAAACCGGGAGGGTCGACGAAAGATATCAAATTAACACAGCGAGAGAATCAAAAGAGAGCAATTTCTGTGAAACCGCTTATATGTTGTTTCGGAAACTGCTTTATGATAAGGCTTAAGTCTAAATGTTATTTAATTTAAGCCTAATTATTATTTAATTTGTGTATATTCTAAAATTATTTATGTATGTTTATACTCGACCCCACGTTCATCCTTTGTTAGAGTTTTTGAATTCCTTCCAAAATTTCAAACTTTTATACCAAAACCAGTTTTTTATTACAAAATTGTTATTTTTGCAATAAAAAAATAATATCTTAGCCAAAAGCTCAGTCCATTTCGTTTATATCAAGCACTGTTTCTGACTGTAAATCTTTAATAACCCACATTTCGAAGTTTCATTATAAAAATTTAATATAGTATAAATATAAATGTGTAAATTAAAAAAAAAATGGTGTTTGGTCGGAGCAGGGATTGAACCCACGACCCTTTGCATGTACGGCAGACATGCTAACCACTGCTCCACGTTGCCAACACATGTATGTTTCTGTTAAATAATGTTATGTTTGCATGGGCTCGTGGGCGCTGCAAACTATGCTATATAAATGTAACTTATAACGATAATTGTCTACTGGTGACTATAACAGCAACGTAGCTCAGTGGTAGTGTGTTGGCTTACAAACTGTATGGTCCTCGGTTCGATTCTCCGTCCAGGCGAAAGGTAAAATTTAAAAAAATTATAAAATTGAATAATTTCTTCAACATTATTTGTATTACAGAAAAAGGTGCCAAGAACTAAAAAATTTCGTGGAAGTGAAAATTATGTTAGGGAATGAGCACAATCTTCTTTGGGGAAATTTCTGCCAAGCATATAATATTTTTGGGCTCAAAATGCTTCCAAACATATTATATGTTCACATAAAACAAACATATTAATGTTTCGGCAGTATCCAATAATATATGTGCTTCCTGCAAAATATGTTTGGAACATATGTTAGAGAGGCGATTTTTTTTGAGGGTGTAGTTGTTATTGATGTAGGTCGGAGGTATTGCAAATGGGCCATATCGGTCCCCTTTTACGTATAGCCCCCATATAAACGAACCCCCAAATTTGGCTTGCGATCCGGCTGAAATTTGGTACATGGTGTTAGTATATGGTCTCTAACAACCATGCAAAAATTAGTTCACATCGGTCCATAATTACATATAGCCCCCATAAAGGGTGATATGGTCAAAATTTGGTCAATATAAACTTGACGTATTTCTTTCAAATTTGCATTTAAAAAAACACCCCTCATTTTGAAGGTCTGTGTGTAGAATGTTGCTCCTATTTTGATTTTGGAATTCACTTTTCAGTTGTCAAAATGCCGTCCAAGCAAGAAGAGCAGCGTATCAAAATTTTGCTCGCGCATCGCGAAAATCCGAGCTACTCGCACGCAAAGCTGGCAAAATCCCTAAAAGTTGCCAAATCAACCGTTACAAATGTAATTAAAGTGTTTGGGGAACGTTTGTCGACAGCCAGGAAGTCTGGATCGGGGGGAAATCGAAAACCGGAAGCCGCTGAGATGACAAAGAGAGTTGCCGGAAGTTTCAAGCGAAACCCTAACCCCTCTCTCCGAGATGCCGCAAATAAGCTGGATGTATCGTCTACAACCGTGCATCGAGCCAAAAACGAGCCGGACTATCGACTTACAAGAAGGTAGTGACTCCAAATCGCGATGATAAACAAAATACGACGGCCAAAGCGCGATCCCGGAGGCTGTACACGACGATGCTGACGAAGTTTGACTGCGTGGTAATAGACGACGAAACCTATGTCAAAGCCGACTACAAGCAGCTTCCGGGACAGGAGTTTTATACGGCAAAAGGATGGGGAAAGGTAGCAGATATTTTCAAGCACATAAAACTGTCAAAATTCGCAAAGAAATATCTGGTTTGACAAGCCATCTGTACCTGTGGCTTTTGTAGTTCAAGGCAAACTGGCTTTCTGCGGCGAAGAAGGTGGACAAGGTGGCTGTACAAAATCTGATGGCAGGTGTCAAGCGTGAGGCCCGGCAATTCGGATTTGGAAAAGCGAAAGCCTAACTGAATATTTTTCTTGAATTTTATACTAATTGAACTTGCGGAGCCTCTAAGAGAAGCAAATTTCATCCGATCCGGTTGAAATTTGGTACATGGTGTTGGCATATGTTCTCTAATGACCATGCAAAAATTGGTCCACATCGACCCATAATTATATATAGGCCCCATATAAACCGATCACCAGATTTGACCTCCGGAGCCTCTTGGAAGACCAAAATTCATCTTATTCAGTTGAAATTTGGTACGTAATGTTAATATATGGCCTCAAACACCCATGCAAACATTGGTCGAAATCGGTCCATAATTATATATAGGACCCATATAAACCGATCCCCAGATTTGACCTCCGGAGCCCCTTGGAAGAGCAAAATTCATCCGATTCGGTTGAAATTTGGTACGTGATGTTAGTATATGGTATCCAACAAACATGCAGGAATTGGTTCCTATCAGTCCATAATTATATATAGCTTACAT